>NC_090615.1:2182390-2195209 GCF_004359215.1 Bremia lactucae | reverse complement strand
ATCCCGTACACAGCAGTGAGCACCCCCAGTGGTATGCTCTGGGAATGGCTAGTGATGCCTCAGGGGCTTAGTAACGCCCCTGCAACATTCAACAGATGTGTAACAAATCTGTTGAGACCGGTGCGGGATTTCGCACCGAGTTATTTCGACGATGTATTCGTCCATAGCCGGGCCATGGACGGTAAGACGGACGTGGAAGTTCATAAAACTCACGTTCGTCAGGTTCTTACACTTATGCGAAAGCATAAGTTGTATGCAAATCTCAAGAAGTGTATATTCGCTGCAAGCGAAATACCACTTCTTGGGTGCATCGTCGGTAAACACGGCGTGCGCCCTGATCCCGAAAAGATCAAGGCAATCACCGACTGGCCAGTTCCAGTCGATGTCAAGGGACTTAGAAAGTTCCTTGGTTTAGCGGCGTACTTGCACAAGTACTCTCGCAATTATGCAGAGATGACAGTTCATCTCTCTCGTCTCTTGAAAAAGGACGAGAAATGGTTATGGAACGCTGATTGTCAGCGTTCGTTTGAAGGTATCAAGCAGAGCTTGATGCAATCGCCCATCTTGGCGATTATCAAGACAGACCATTCCATGTGGTCTGTGACGCCAGCGATTTCGCAATCGGCTGCGCATTAATGCAATACGATACAGACGGCGCGGAGCGCGTCGTCTATTACCAATCGCGTCAGCTACAACCAGCTGAACGCAATTACCCAGTGCATGACAAGGAACTCCTTGCCATGAAATATGCATTGGCTACATTTAGGGTCTATCTTCAGGGAGATAGACTGTTCATCGTATATACGGACCATGCATCATTACGCACGGCCGTAAACAGCCCACACCTTTCGCAAAGAATGGCGAGGTGGCTATCCTTCTTCGCGGAGTATAATTTCTCCGTCGAATATAATCCAGGACGACTTAATGTCGTCGCTGATGCGTATCACGCCGACCCGATTTCAAGTCAGCAGTGCACTCCAACAGTCAAAATAATCTTACTGTTGCAACACTTACTGCGAGTGTTCCGTCATCAACCTTAGTTAATGACACAAAGAAAGCCTACAAAGAAGATTAGGACCTTCTATGTTTGATGGATCATTTAATGATGACTTTGACGCGCTCGAGATTAGCGATGACGACTCGTCATATACAACGGACTTTAAGCAGATGAGAAAGCGCAAGGATCGTTCAAGTGACTTAAATCGCTCATTTAAAGTTTCAATTCCTGATTATCATGAAACTGGATTGGAAGAGGGAAGCGCTTTAAAAGATTTGAAATCACGTTGACCCAAGCGGCGATCAAATGCGCGCAAGGAACCTACTCTGACTCATGACATAAATGCTTCAGCGAATGATGACAGCAAATCAACTCCACCTGCGTTCCGGCGTGCAAGTGCTAATGCGGTCGAAGCCAAAGACTTATCTGAGCGACCACATTTCAAGATGCCATTGGCGGGCCGGATCAGCTACATTGGCGCAAGGCAATACGCGCTGAGTTGAATTCCATGCAGCTTCGTGGAGTGTTTGGAGCTGCAAAGTTACCATCAGGACAGCAAGCCATTGGAGCAAAGTGGGTGTTCAAGATCAAGCGCAAAGCTGATGGCTCCATCGAGAAGTACAAGACTCGTCTCGTCGCAAAAGGATTCAAGTAAAAGTAGGAAATCGACTACAAGGAGACATTTTCGCCTGTGGTAAAGTGTGTGACGCTACGCATGGTGATCGCTTTGACCAAGTACTTTAGGTGGCCACTTGATCAGTTGGATGTGGTGACAGCTTTTCTTTATGGAGTCATGAAAGAAGTTGTGTACTGTGTCGCACCAGAAGGGGTTGAGCTCGACAAAGACTTTGATTCTCTTGAGCTGGTCAAGGCAGTTTATGGCTTGAAACAAGCTTCGCGTGTATGGAACGAGACTTTTGACGAATTCGTATGCTCGATTGGTTTCCAAGTTTTGGCTTTCGACCCATGCCTTTCCATCAAGATTATTGAAGGGCATTGCGTGCTATTGCTGGTATACGTCGACGATGTTTTAGTTACTGGAAGCTCGACGGAGCTAATAGCGCGCACGAAGACTGACTTAAAAGGACGCTTTGAGATGACCAACAGTGGCAAGTGTGCATTTGTGTTAGGCATCCAGCTTGTGGACAATGATGATGGCAGTGTGACAATGTGTCAACGGCGATACGTCGATGATATTCTCAAGCGCTTTGGCATGGATGATTGCAAGGCAGTGATAAGTCCAACGGAAATGAGCTCATGACTATTGCCAAGCGATGCCCCGACTAAAGTGAATGCACCATTTCGTGAGGCGGTAGGGGCGCTGATGCACCTAATGACTGCAACTCGGCCGGACATTGCATTTGCTGTTGGATACGTATCAAGGTTCATGGAAAATCCGCAAGTCGAGCACTGAACCACAGTCAAGCGCATACTACGCTACCTGCAAGGGACCAAGACTCATGGTATTCGTTTTCAGTCTGGCAATAAAGTCGACTGTCGCGGCTATTCCGATGCAGACAGCAGGCGACCACTTTGATCGCAAGTCTACTTCTGGATACGCTTTCTAATGAATTTGTCAATAGCACTAGTTGGCAAAATGCAAAGTAAATATATTTGAGGACTTAGTTCGCAAACCTATTGCTACCTCTAAGTCAACCATTACTTCTATACAATCAGCGTTTCCGGAACCTTCTAGAAGCTCTGACGTCATCGACTGACGTTATTCCAATGACATAACTGCATGACGTCATAGCCGATATTTACCGGTATAAACCGGTATCCACTGTTGATTCTTTTGCTGCTTGATACATATTCCTTTTAGCGTCCTTGACAACACTCCCACTCGACTCGACAGCTCTTGGACCTTGTATTCCGAGCTTGCCACGAATGGCGCAAAATTGTGCCGCGGGAATTGGCTTGGTCATGATGTCGGCCAGCGTTTCGAGAGTAGAAATATACTCAAGAATCACATGACCGTCGTTAACCTTTCCGCGTACAAAATGGTATCTACTGTCGATGTGCTTGGTCCGCTCGTGGTACTGCGGGTTCTTCGCCAGTGCAATCGAGCCTTGGTTATCTTCAAAAATCTGGAGCTGATTTTTGTGTCTCATACAATTGCCGAGATATTAGATTGCGGGCTTTGTAGACTCGTTTATGTATAATTCACTTCATGTACGCCGTCAGGTCTCAACTAACGGCGGGGCGACCAAATTTGGCTAATCAGACGTTAAGATAAAATGCATGATGATGGTGTTGCTTATATATTGTAACTCTCTCTACAGCGGTATCCGACGATATCTCGCCCAACTCACACAGAAACGCCTCGAGCCATATTGCTTGTTGCGTAGCCTCTGACAATGCCATGTATTCAGCTTCCGTAGCCGATAGTGCCACGGTACGCTGTTTCTTGCTCTTCCAGCTGATACACCCGCCGCTCATCATAAAGACATAACCGCTTGTGCTTCTTCGCGACATCGTATCTCCGGCCCAGTCCGCATCCGAAAATCCTCGCAGTCCATCATGAATTGCTGTTTGAAATTCGATGCCGTGCGTCCTAGCCTTGGATATACATAAAGACTATTTTCAGCGCTTGCCAGTGTGTTGGGCATGGGTCTGCCGCGAATTGGCTGAGCACTCCAAATGCCGCAGCAAGGTCCGGACGCGTGCCGACCATAAGGTACGTCAGACAGCCAACAGCATTTCGATACGCCACACCGGCTATAGTGTCGCTGTGCTTGCATCCTCCTTCGCCTATGGACTTGGTAAGCTTGAGTCCTGGGTCTTGAGGCGTTCTGACGGGTTTGCTGTTTTCCATAATAAACTTGGTCAAAATATCGCTTGCGAACTTGGTTTGCCGCATTGTCAGAGTCCCGATCGTAGAGTCTTGCTCGATCGCGATTCCAAAAAAGAACTTGAATTGGCCCAAATCCGTCATTTAAATCGTTGGCTGAGTGCTTGCTTGGTTTCTTGAAGTATCTTGCTGGTACTGGTAGCTAAGATTAAATTGTTGACGTAGGGCGCGACGAAAATCATGTCTTGGTCATCTCGCTTCAGGTACACGCAGCGGTCGGATTTACACTTTTTGAACTTCAGTACCAGCATAAAGTCATCAATGGTCGTGTTCCACATGCGGGGCGATTGCTTTAGCCCGTACAGTGACCGTTGTAACTTGCATACATAGTCAGAACTAACCATATTCGTAAAACCATCACGCTGCGCCATGAAGGTATCCTCATCGAGCTGGCCGTTTAGAAATGCTGTCTTCACATCCATCTGATGGACCGCGAGTCCGTACTTGGCAGCCAGACTGAGCAAGATCCGGATCGACGAAAACTTGGCCACAGGCGCAAACGCTTTTTCGTAGTCGATGCCAAACTTCTGTGCAAAGCCTTTGGCCACTAGACGCGCCTTGTATCGCTCGACTTCACCTGCTTGATTTGCCTTGACGTGAAACACCCATTGCCGATTGCCTTGCATCCTTTCGGAAGGGGTACTAGCGTTCAGGTCCTGTTCTTTTGTAACAACTCTATTTCCAAGTCACATGCTTCTTTCATTTAGCTGCGTCATTGGATTCCATCGCCGACTTGAATGTAGTCGGCATTTCTTCCACTGAATCTACAACGTACGCAGCCTCAAAGTCTTGAGCTGTGGCTGACATTTCTTCGAGTGATCGACTTGTCGTTTAGGCCTTCGTACTTCAGTCGCCTTTTCGAGCGATTGGGTCCGTTAATGTCGCTTACTGCCAGACTAAACTTCTTCTTCCTGCGCTGATTCTTCAGTTTCGTGGTCTGTCTGGTCGTGCCGTGGGAAGTCCTGATGAGTTGCTTAATCATCATCTTGAACAGCGACTTCGTTTTAGCGACGGTCGCGCCTCCCACTGTCGAAAGTGTCTTCCATAAACTTTGCGTTGCGGCTAACAAGCACACGACCACTCTTTACTTTTTCAAATCGATACGCTTTCTCATGCTCCGAGTAGCCAATAAATCGACAGCGCACCGACCGAGCGTCAAACTTGCTGCGTTTTTCTTTGGGAACCGTAACAAATGCATGGTATCCAAAAACCTTCAAATTCGTCAGCACAGGTTTTCTTCCAGTCCAAACTTTGTACGGTGACTCATCCATAACAATACCACGCGTTGGGCAACGATTGCGAAGAAAAGCAGAAGTCATAACTGCTTCGCCCCAATATGTCATTGGCAGTCCAGCGTGCTCAATCAAACATCTTGCACATTCTACCAGCGTCCGGTTCATGCGTTCAGCTACTCCGTTTAGCTGTGGAGTATAAGGTGGCGTGAAATTTTACTCGATACCGCGCCATTTGCAGAACTTGGCCATGTCACCCGAAGTGTACTCGCCACCATTATCGCGGCGAATAGCTTTGACAACTTTGCCAGTCTGAGTTTTAGCGAACGCAACGAACTCGGCAAATTTGTCGGCAACTTCAGACTTGTTTCGCCGCAAAAATACCGTGGTAAAGTGCGAGTCTTCGTTCGTGAAAGTGACAAATTACCGCTTGTTGCTGAAAGTCGTTGACTGCATAGGTCCACACACATCACTGTGAATAACTTGCAACAGTTTCTTTGCATGATGAGGCGACTTTGGCAAAAAACTTACTCGCGTTTGTTTGCCAAGCGCACAACCATCGCACAGCCAAAGTACCGTTTTGATCAACGAATGTTAGGATAAATCTTATACCAGGCATGTTTCGCATTCTGCCGATACTGCCCTAAACGTAGTTTCTCATGCTCTTTAACTTCAGCGATTGAAAGCTCCCACTGTTTGACCGAAGTGAGATCAATTCCAATACCATAATTCCTTTTGACGATAGTGTCTAGACCACTATGTCCAATGTGCCTATTGAAGTTTGTGGGTTTCAGGTAATGTACATAATTCAAACCGATTCAATTCGAACCGCGGTTAAACATAGTTGTTACTTATACTAATATAGTTAATCCAAGTATGTAGAATTGAGTGGTTATGAGAACTAGAAGTGTAAGCCTCAATTAATCAATCACTTTCAAAT
The DNA here is from genome assembly GCF_004359215.1 of Bremia lactucae. Classification (NCBI taxonomy): domain Eukaryota; phylum Oomycota; class Peronosporomycetes; order Peronosporales; family Peronosporaceae; genus Bremia; species Bremia lactucae. The sequence continues at coordinate 2,189,189 of NC_090615.1, read as the reverse complement.
ATTTCTTTTTCGGCTCAAGTGTCTTCGCCTCAACAGCAGACTCTTCTCTTCGCTTCGCTCTCTTTCTTCTTCGCTCTCTCCGACCTCAGCATTCAACAGGTTATGAGCCCAAGCGCCATGTCCTCTTCACAAGATCCCTCGGCCAAGGTCTCTATTGATCGATTCAATGAAGACAACTACGCGACTTGGAGTCGCTACATGCGTGGCGCGTTCCTCACCAAGTCGACGTGGCACATCGTAAATCGAGAGATGTCGCCGACGTTTGCGGACTCGCGCGCCTTGGAGGACTACGTCAAGACAAGCAACGTCGAGTTCGGTCCTATGCGTTTACATATAGACGCAGACTATCATCACGTAGTTGACGACTGCGAGGAAGCTTGGGTTGCGTGGGCGCGTATCAAGACACTATACGGCGGGTCGCAGAAGGCGGGTCGCAGAAGGCGGAACATTATCTCTTGAAGCGTCAGCTCTTTAGTATGGAATTGTCGGAAGACGGCAATGTTTTTCATCGTTGCAACAAGCTTCTCAACATCAGCGCAAACCTCTCAAGCATCGGCGCCAAGATGAAGGACGAGGATGTCGCGATTTGCTTACTGCGCAGCCTGCCCAAGAGCTACGAGAATGTCGTGCTCAACTTGGAGATGAACAGCGCGGAGCTTCGATCACGGGACGTCGGCAAGGTGCTTACTAACGAGCATATCAAGCGGCGAGGTGCAAAGACTACAGTAATCAAGACTGAAGACGCGACCAAGGCGTTCAGTGTCGAGCGTGAACAGTACCACTGCACGTACTGCGGAAAATTGGGGCAAACGGCAGAACGGTGCTGGACCAAACAAAAAGCTGAGAACAAGGGCCCAAGACGCGGCGGCAATAGTCGTGGACGCGGGGCCAACAATGTCCACTGGCGCAGCGAGGATGACTACGAGCAGCATGATCGAGTCGCCTCTATGCACAAAATTTTGTTAAAGTAATGGGGCGTGTACGCGTTACGTGAGCCACCACTCCGTGGTGGCTCACGTAAGAACGAAAAACGCATCGCCTTGTACCTATTGATTTCTTCGTACAGCCATCTTCGCCACCTCGTGTAGTATTTTTTTCCAAATCGGTGCAGCAACTCTTTGCCTGCCACCCTCAAAATACACAGCGAGCCCACTGAGTTTCGCTTGAGTGAGGGTTATCAACGGGCAAGAATATGCCAGGGACGTGGGCGGTCGACAGTGGTGCAACGCATCATATATGCAACGACAAAGCCAAATTTGCAAGTCTCAACGAGCGGGATGAAGGCGAGCTTTCAGTGGCTGACGGCAGCAAGGCTGCAATTAAGGGTGTGGGAACCATCATCGAGCGAGTGGTCCTACCCAATGGCAACGAATGCAACATCGAGACCACGGATGCACTGTTCGTGCCGAAAATGAACAAGAATCTGCTTTCGGTGCCGAAGATTAACAAAAGTGGCAATTTTTAAGTAGTGTTTGACGGCGATAACATGCATATTGCGCGGAAGAAAACCAAGCAAGTGGTGTTTACGGCGGATCTCGTTGATGGACTCTATTGGCTTCGGGCACCTCAACGGTCAGCAAACATGGCGACCAACATTCGTGTCATCGATCTTCATGCGCGTATGGGTCATTCACCACATGAAGTTCTTTGTAAGATGATAACCAGGGGGATGATCAAGCACGCAAAGATGCCTGCCGAAACGAATGCATCACGCGTATGCCGCGGATATCAGCAAGGAAAAATGGTCCAAAAACCATTCCCAAGTAATCGTGATAAACGTCGCTACAACACATGCGAGCTTCTCCACTTCGATATATGTGGTCCCATGGAAGACGTTTCGATCGGGGCAGCCGATACTTGCTAATAATTGTGGATGAACCAAGTGGGTGCATGAAAGGTTTCTGCTTGTATGTCAAGTCTGAGAGCGAGAACCTCATCAAGAACTACATTATCAAGATCCAGTTCAGTATGGCAAGAAAGTCAAGTTATTTCGCCATTATGGAGCTCGAGAATTTGCTACCAACTCGATTAAGAAGTTCTATGAAGATGAAGGCATTGAGCAGCAAATCACGGTCCCATACGCACATCAGACAAATGGGACTGCAGAACGCGCCATCCGGACCATCGTGACAATCGGGCGTAGTATGCTACATCACGCCAAGCTGGACAAGTGTTTCTGGGCTGAAGCAGCGATGACGTCAATCTACGTGAAGAATCNTTAACAGATGTGTAACCAATCTATTAGCTCCGTCGAGCTAATAGCGCGCACGAAGACTGCCTTAAAAGGACGTTGAGATCGGTGCGGGATTTTGCAACGAGCTATTTTCAGGCGTCTTCGTTCATAGCAGAGCCTTGAACGGAAAATTCGATGTTGAAGAACATCGTACGCACGTTTTCGAAAGGTTCTTACACTTATGCGTAAGCACAAGTTGAATGCAAATCTCAATAAGTGTATATTCGTTGCAAGCGAAATACCACTTCTCGGGTGCATCGTGGGTAAACACGGTGTGCCCGGATCCAGAAAAGATCAAGGCGATCACCGATTTGCCTGCCAGTCGATGTATAGGGACTCCGAAAGTTTCTCTGTTTAGCGGCGTACCTGCACAAGTACTCACGCAATTATGCCAAAATGATAGTACATCTTTCTTTTTTGAAGAAAAATGTAAAGTGGTCATGGAACACTGATTGTTAGCGTTCCGTCAAGGGTGTTAAGAGAGGCTTGATGCAGTCGCCAATCCTGGCGAGTGCTGACCAAGACCGACCTTTTCATGTGGTCTGTGACGCCAGCGGTTTTGCAATCGGCTGTGCGTTAATGCAATATGACACAGACGGCGCAGAGCGCGTCGTCTATTATCAATTGCATCAGCTTCAAACGGCTGAACGCAACTATCCAGTGTATGACAAAGAAATCCTTGCCATGATATACGCACTTGCTAGGTTTAGGGTCTATCTCCTCGGAGATAGACCGTTCATCGTATATACGGACCATGCGTCATTACGCACGGCCGTAAATAGCCCACACCTCTCGCAAAGAATGGCGAGGTGGCTTTCCTTCTTCGCGGAGTATAATTTCTCCGTGGAATATAAACCAGGACGACTTCATGTCGTCGCTGATGCGTTATCACGCCGACCCGATTTCGAGCCGGCTGCGCATTCCAACAATGAAAATAACCCCACTGTTGCAACACTCATTTCAAGTGTTTAGTCGTCAATTTTGCCTACGCAGAAGATAAGGACCTTCTGCGTTAAATGGATTATCTGATGAATCCATCCGATATATCTTTTAAGAATCTACCGGCTTTATATCGATCGTCATCCGATCGATACACAACACGTAACGGCTTATTGTATTACACAGCCGTTACCGGCGACACCCCACGTGTCGTCGTCCCGACTCACAATGATTTGCGCTTGCGCATCATGTATGAGTGTCACGATGCTCCAACAAGTGGACATCGTGGACGTGAGAATACTTACCTCACAGTAAGTCGCGACTTTTACTGGCCCCGCCAGTATCAGTTTGTGCGCAAGTACATTCGTGCTTGCGAGGTATGTCAACGGGTGAAGCCTAGCCCTTCATCCCGTGCACCTCTCCAACCTCTACCACTTCCGGCAGAATGTTGGCAGTCCGTATCTGCGGACTCCGTCTTCGAGAAATCCGAAGACGATCACAAAACCAATGGAATCCTTGTTTTTGTAGATAGATTCAGCAAGATGGTACGTCTTGTTGCAGTACCAGAGTCGATCACGGCTCCGGGATGTGCCCGTGTTCTTATCGACACGGTGTTCAAACTCAAACTCCACGGCATACCCCGCGAACGGGTCTCCGATAAATATCCACGGTTCACGGCGGAGTTTTGGCAATCCGTGTTCCGATCTCTCGGAACACGGCTGACTATGTCAACTTCTGATCATTTAGCGAGTGACGGTCAGACGGAACGCGTAGCCCCCGTCCTCGAAGAGGTTCTTTGAGGTAAAGTCCAATCGTATCCGAATTGGAGCGAGTTTTTACCGATTGTCGAATTCACCATCAACAATTCGGAGCATGCGTCTACAACGAATATGAATTGTTGTCTCGGCATAATTGCGGAAGTACTTGTACAGGTACGCCGCTAATCCAAGGAACTTTCTGAGTCCCTTGACATCGACTGGAACTGGCCAGTCGGTGATTGCCTTGATCTTTTCGGGATCAAGGCGCACACCGTGTTTTCCGACAATGCACCCAAGAAGTGGTATTTCGCTTGCACCGAATATACACTTCTTGAGATTTGCGTTCAATTTATGCTTTCGCTTAAGTGTAAGAACCTGACGAACGTGGGTTTTATAAACTTCCACGTCCGTCTTTCCGTCCATTGCCCGGCTATGGACGAATACATCGTCAAAATTCCTCGGTGCGGATTCTCGCACCGGTCTCAACAGATTCGATACGCACCTCGTTACTAAGCCCCTGTGGCATTACTAGCCATTCCCAGAGCATCCCACTGGGAGTGCTCACTGCTGTGCACGGAATGTCCCGTTCACGCATAAGGATCTGATAAAATCCATCCATCAGATTCACAGACGAAAAGATGGTACTCTTAAACATACCGTCTATGATTACGTCTTTTCTCGGTATCGGCGTTTAGCCGGTATCGTTGCAGCATTCAGTTTATTGAATGCGTGCACTGTCTGCCACCCTCCTGTGGCCTTTCGCACACAGAAGGTCGGAGAGCTATGTGGGGAGGTTGATTCCCTCACATGGCCCGCTTTTACTCGATCGGTAAAGAATTTGTCGTTCGCAAGTACTTGTTCACGAGGCAGTGGTCACTGCTTCATGACACAGTACTTCGAGCCCGGTTTGAGCTCGATCTCATGTCGAGTGCCTTTATCCTTAGGCAACTCGCATGGAGCTGTTTCAGGGAATAATCCCTGAATTCAATCAAATCCTTGTATAAAGGATTTGTCTAAAGTGACTTCCAGGATTGAGTAGTATATCTTTCAATCCGAGTCTTCACATCGAGGACACTTTCGTCCATCGATGAGCTGCTGAGAACCCGTTCGTTCTCTGCAAAAATTACCGCTGACCGAATATCGGTTACGTATTCCTCCTCTGTGACGAGTACGCAGATCTGCTTGATTCTACCACTATGCAGATCTCTCAAGAACTGCTTGGGTTCTAGCGTTGGTAATTGAGTTATCTACGAAGTCAACTTCGTAGGCGCATACAGATCAAGAGTATAAGCGCCTACCCTTGATCCGTCATTAACCAATACATTTAATGTCTCGGTTTCTTCCTGGGATATATCCACAGGCTGCCGAGGGATCAATCCCTCGGGATGCTGAAGTGTCTACACTTCAGCATTAACTATTTGAGGAGATTTCTCCTCAGTACGTGGGGACTTATTCCCTCAACGTCTTTCGACTGTGATTGCGCTATCACAGTCGGATCCTCTAAGGCCGACTCTCTACTCGACCTAGGATCATCGTGTTGTCCATTTCGGACAACCGGTATATTCCTTGAATGTTGCCCGCTAGTCCACTCGACTAATTCGAGTTGTGGACCTTCGGCGCTGCCTGTGCATTCTCACAGCCGTCGCAGCTGACTCCACAGGGTGATTAGTAATCACACTGTGATTTTGTGTAGTCGTACTAACTACCGTTCCACAAGTGAGGCCATCTCACTCACTCCTAGTGCATCCACACGCTTGTGGACGCTCCAAGACGTTCATCAGATGACCATCTGATGAACAAGTGGCAGGCATCTTTACGGATCGATGCTGCCAGCTGATCCTTGGCTCGTATTTTCTGAGCCAAGGTAAACCTAAGATGACATCAAACTTGTCATCCAAATCCAGTACGATGAAATCATCATCATACTGTAAATCTCTTAACGTGTAGTGAAATTTCACTACGCGTTTCATTACTGTTATCGATGCGCCTGTCGCTAGACGCACCGTCATCCTCGTTGGAGGGATGTCGCGCTCAACATATTTGAGCCTACGACCCTCTAGTGACTGGCGACGAATAAAGTTATTCGACGCTCCGCAGTCCACTAGGGCTCTGAGTGACAAATCATTTGTCACTTTCAACTTCAAGGTGATGAGGGATACCTCATCACCAGGTGCAGAGACACATAATGATTGTGTGTCTGGAGCAACTTTTGTCAAGAGATTTGCAAATTCTCTTGAGGTTGCTGGATCAGTAGGGCGTTGCGCCCCTACTGACCCCGTCCATTTTTTGGCGGTCCGCCTCGCTGTTGCGATTTCGCAACAACGTCGGATCCGCGACCGTTGCCCTTTTTGGCATACGATCCAAAATTACGTTCAGTACCTTTTGGTGCTGGACGTGGGGCACTACACTCATGAGCGTAATGTCCCAATTTTTGGCAGCGATGGCATTTCTGCGATCGCTTATTATTCGAAAAGCGAGGTTTCTCGCTTTCGACATAGGAAAGGTCCATGGGTTCTGGACCTCCTAGTTCGTGTCGTCTAGGTGGACGATATGATGACGAACTTGCTTGAGCCTGTCTCAAGCTAAAGTCCTCCTGTTCCGCTACGGATATTGCTTCTTCAAGCGTATCCAGTTCCAAGCGGAACAGGTGGGTCTTTACGGGACCATCCGTAAGACCTTGCATGAACACCGTAATCAACGTGTGTTCATGGACTGGGTTATTGGTAATACAACTCGCTAAGAGTCGTATGTGCTGGGCATATGCGTGCACATCACGCTTGCCTTGCTTAAGTTTCAGAAGCTCTGAACGAGCTCTGAACTCAGCCCTTGGTGGCTCAAACGTCTGTTTGAGTCGGGTTTTAAAAACCTC
>NC_090615.1:2158005-2178391 GCF_004359215.1 Bremia lactucae | reverse complement strand
CAACGGCGATACGTCGATGATATTCTCAAGCGCTTTGGCATGGATGATTGCAAGGCAGTGATAAGTCCAACGGATATAAGCTCAAGACTATTGCCAAGCGATGCCCCGACTAAAGTGAATGCACCATTTCGTGAGGCGGTAGGGGCGCTGATGCACCTAATGACTGCAACTCGGCCGGACATTGCATTTGCTGTTGGATACGTATCAAGGTTCATGGAAAATCCGCAAGTCGAGCACTGAACCACAGTCAAGCGCATACTACGCTACCTGCAAGGGACCAAGACTCATGGTATTCGTTTTCAGTCTGGCAATAAAGTCGACTGTCGCGGCTATTCCGATGCAGACAGCAGGCGACCACTTTGATCGCAAGTCTACTTCTGGATACGCTTTCTAATGAATTTGTCAATAGCACTAGTTGGCAAAATGCAAAGTAAATATATTTGAGGACTTAGTTCGCAAACCTATTGCTACCTCTAAGTCAACCATTACTTCTATACAATCAGCGTTTCCGGAACCTTCTAGAAGCTCTGACGTCATCGACTGACGTTATTCCAATGACATAACTGCATGACGTCATAGCCGATATTTACCGGTATAAACCGGTATCCACTGTTGATTCTTTTGCTGCTTGAGACATATTCCTTTTAGCGTCCTTGACAACACTCCCACTCGACTCGACAGCTCTTGGACCTTGTATTCCGAGCTTGCCACGAATGGCGCAAAATTGTGCCGCGGGAATTGGCTTGGTCATGATGTCGGCCAGCGTTTCGAGAGTAGAAATATACTCAAGAATCACATGACCGTCGTTAACCTTTCCGCGTACAAAATGGTATCTAATGTCGATGTGCTTGGTCCGCTCGTGGTACTGCGGGTTCTTCGCCAGTGCAATCGAGCCTTGGTTATCTTCAAAAATCTGGAGCTGATTTTTGTGTCTCATACAATTGCCGAGATATTAGATTGCGGGCTTTGTAGACTCGTTTATGTATAATTCACTTCATGTACGCCGTCAGGTCTCAACTAACGGCGGGGCGACCAAATTTGGCTAATCAGACGTTAAGATAAAATGCATGATGATGGTGTTGCTTATATATTGTAACTCTCTCTACAGCGGTATCCGACGATATCTCGCCCAACTCACACAGAAACGCCTCGAGCCATATTGCTTGTTGCGTAGCCTCTGACAATGCCATGTATTCAGCTTCCGTAGCCGATAGTGCCACGGTACGCTGTTTCTTGCTCTTCCAGCTGATACACCCGCCGCTCATCATAAAGACATAACCGCTTGTGCTTCTTCGCGACATCGTATCTCCGGCCCAGTCCGCATCCGAAAATCCTCGCAGTCCATCATGAATTGCTGTTTGAAATTCGATGCCGTGCGTCCTAGCCTTGGATATACATAAAGACTATTTTCAGCGCTTGCCAGTGTGTTGGGCATGGGTCTGCCGCGAATTGGCTGAGCACTCCAAATGCCGCAGCAAGGTCCGGACGCGTGCCGACCATAAGGTACGTCAGACAGCCAACAGCATTTCGATACGCCACACCGGCTATAGTGTCGCTGTGCTTGCATCCTCCTTCGCCTATGGACTTGGTAAGCTTGAGTCCTGGGTCTTGAGGCGTTCTGACGGGTTTGCTGTTTTCCATAATAAACTTGGTCAAAATATCGCTTGCGAACTTGGTTTGCCGCATTGTCAGAGTCCCGATCGTAGAGTCTTGCTCGATCGCGATTCCAAAAAAGAACTTGAATTGGCCCAAATCCGTCATTTAAATCGTTGGCTGAGTGCTTGCTTGGTTTCTTGAAGTATCTTGCTGGTACTGGTAGCTAAGATTAAATTGTTGACGTAGGGCGCGACGAAAATCATGTCTTGGTCATCTCGCTTCAGGTACACGCAGCGGTCGGATTTACACTTTTTGAACTTCAGTACCAGCATAAAGTCATCAATGGTCGTGTTCCACATGCGGGGCGATTGCTTTAGCCCGTACAGTGACCGTTGTAACTTGCATACATAGTCAGAACTAACCATATTCGTAAAACCATCACGCTGCGCCATGAAGGTATCCTCATCGAGCTGGCCGTTTAGAAATGCTGTCTTCACATCCATCTGATGGACCGCGAGTCCGTACTTGGCAGCCAGACTGAGCAAGATCCGGATCGACGAAAACTTGGCCACAGGCGCAAACGCTTTTTCGTAGTCGATGCCAAACTTCTGTGCAAAGCCTTTGGCCACTAGACGCGCCTTGTATCGCTCGACTTCACCTGCTTGATTTGCCTTGACGTGAAACACCCATTGCCGATTGCCTTGCATCCTTTCGGAAGGGGTACTAGCGTTCAGGTCCTGTTCTTTTGTAACAACTCTATTTCCAAGTCACATGCTTCTTTCATTTAGCTGCGTCATTGGATTCCATCGCCGACTTGAATGTAGTCGGCATTTCTTCCACTGAATCTACAACGTACGCAGCCTCAAAGTCTTGAGCTGTGGCTGACATTTCTTCGAGTGATCGACTTGTCGTTTAGGCCTTCGTACTTCAGTCGCCTTTTCGAGCGATTGGGTCCGTTAATGTCGCTTACTGCCAGACTAAACTTCTTCTTCCTGCGCTGATTCTTCAGTTTCGTGGTCTGTCTGGTCGTGCCGTGGGAAGTCCTGATGAGTTGCTTAATCATCATCTTGAACAGCGACTTCGTTTTAGCGACGGTCGCGCCTCCCACTGTCGAAAGTGTCTTCCATAAACTTTGCGTTGCGGCTAACAAGCACACGACCACTCTTTACTTTTTCAAATCGATACGCTTTCTCATGCTCCGAGTAGCCAATAAATCGACAGCGCACCGACCGAGCGTCAAACTTGCTGCGTTTTTCTTTGGGAACCGTAACAAATGCATGGTATCCAAAAACCTTCAAATTCGTCAGCACAGGTTTTCTTCCAGTCCAAACTTTGTACGGTGACTCATCCATAACAATACCACGCGTTGGGCAACGATTGCGAAGAAAAGCAGAAGTCATAACTGCTTCGCCCCAATATGTCATTGGCAGTCCAGCGTGCTCAATCAAACATCTTGCACATTCTACCAGCGTCCGGTTCATGCGTTCAGCTACTCCGTTTAGCTGTGGAGTATAAGGTGGCGTGAAATTTTACTCGATACCGCGCCATTTGCAGAACTTGGCCATGTCACCCGAAGTGTACTCGCCACCATTATCGCGGCGAATAGCTTTGACAACTTTGCCAGTCTGAGTTTTAGCGAACGCAACGAACTCGGCAAATTTGTCGGCAACTTCAGACTTGTTTCGCCGCAAAAATACCGTGGTAAAGTGCGAGTCTTCGTTCGTGAAAGTGACAAATTACCGCTTGTTGCTGAAAGTCGTTGACTGCATAGGTCCACACACATCACTGTGAATAACTTGCAACAGTTTCTTTGCATGATGAGGCGACTTTGGCAAAAAACTTACTCGCGTTTGTTTGCCAAGCGCACAACCATCGCACAGCCAAAGTACCGTTTTGATCAACGAATGTTAGGATAAATCTTATACCAGGCATGTTTCGCATTCTGCCGATACTGCCCTAAACGTAGTTTCTCATGCTCTTTAACTTCAGCGATTGAAAGCTCCCACTGTTTGACCGAAGTGAGATCAATTCCAATACCATAATTCCTTTTGACGATAGTGTCTAGACCACTATGTCCAATGTGCCTATTGAAGTTTGTGGGTTTCAGGTAATGTACATAATTCAAACCGATTCAATTCGAACCGCGGTTAAACATAGTTGTTACTTATACTAATATAGTTAATCCAAGTATGTAGAATTGAGTGGTTATGAGAACTAGAAGTGTAAGCCTCAATTAATCAATCACTTTCAAATATTTCTTTTTCGGCTCAAGTGTCTTCGCCTCAACAGCAGACTCTTCTCTTCGCTTCGCTCTCTTTCTTCTTCGCTCTCTCCGACCTCAGCATTCAACAGGTTATGAGCCCAAGCGCCATGTCCTCTTCACAAGATCCCTCGGCCAAGGTCTCTATTGATCGATTCAATGAAGACAACTACGCGACTTGGAGTCGCTACATGCGTGGCGCGTTCCTCACCAAGTCGACGTGGCACATCGTAAATCGAGAGATGTCGCCGACGTTTGCGGACTCGCGCGCCTTGGAGGACTACGTCAAGACAAGCAACGTCGAGTTCGGTCCTATGCGTTTACATATAGACGCAGACTATCATCACGTAGTTGACGACTGCGAGGAAGCTTGGGTTGCGTGGGCGCGTATCAAGACACTATACGGCGGGTCGCAGAAGGCGGGTCGCAGAAGGCGGAACATTATCTCTTGAAGCGTCAGCTCTTTAGTATGGAATTGTCGGAAGACGGCAATGTTTTTCATCGTTGCAACAAGCTTCTCAACATCAGCGCAAACCTCTCAAGCATCGGCGCCAAGATGAAGGACGAGGATGTCGCGATTTGCTTACTGCGCAGCCTGCCCAAGAGCTACGAGAATGTCGTGCTCAACTTGGAGATGAACAGCGCGGAGCTTCGATCACGGGACGTCGGCAAGGTGCTTACTAACGAGCATATCAAGCGGCGAGGTGCAAAGACTACAGTAATCAAGACTGAAGACGCGACCAAGGCGTTCAGTGTCGAGCGTGAACAGTACCACTGCACGTACTGCGGAAAATTGGGGCAAACGGCAGAACGGTGCTGGACCAAACAAAAAGCTGAGAACAAGGGCCCAAGACGCGGCGGCAATAGTCGTGGACGCGGGGCCAACAATGTCCACTGGCGCAGCGAGGATGACTACGAGCAGCATGATCGAGTCGCCTCTATGCACAAAATTTTGTTAAAGTAATGGGGCGTGTACGCGTTACGTGAGCCACCACTCCGTGGTGGCTCACGTAAGAACGAAAAACGCATCGCCTTGTACCTATTGATTTCTTCGTACAGCCATCTTCGCCACCTCGTGTAGTATTTTTTTCCAAATCGGTGCAGCAACTCTTTGCCTGCCACCCTCAAAATACACAGCGAGCCCACTGAGTTTCGCTTGAGTGAGGGTTATCAACGGGCAAGAATATGCCAGGGACGTGGGCGGTCGACAGTGGTGCAACGCATCATATATGCAACGACAAAGCCAAATTTGCAAGTCTCAACGAGCGGGATGAAGGCGAGCTTTCAGTGGCTGACGGCAGCAAGGCTGCAATTAAGGGTGTGGGAACCATCATCGAGCGAGTGGTCCTACCCAATGGCAACGAATGCAACATCGAGACCACGGATGCACTGTTCGTGCCGAAAATGAACAAGAATCTGCTTTCGGTGCCGAAGATTAACAAAAGTGGCAATTTTTAAGTAGTGTTTGACGGCGATAACATGCATATTGCGCGGAAGAAAACCAAGCAAGTGGTGTTTACGGCGGATCTCGTTGATGGACTCTATTGGCTTCGGGCACCTCAACGGTCAGCAAACATGGCGACCAACATTCGTGTCATCGATCTTCATGCGCGTATGGGTCATTCACCACATGAAGTTCTTTGTAAGATGATAACCAGGGGGATGATCAAGCACGCAAAGATGCCTGCCGAAACGAATGCATCACGCGTATGCCGCGGATATCAGCAAGGAAAAATGGTCCAAAAACCATTCCCAAGTAATCGTGATAAACGTCGCTACAACACATGCGAGCTTCTCCACTTCGATATATGTGGTCCCATGGAAGACGTTTCGATCGGGGCAGCCGATACTTGCTAATAATTGTGGATGAACCAAGTGGGTGCATGAAAGGTTTCTGCTTGTATGTCAAGTCTGAGAGCGAGAACCTCATCAAGAACTACATTATCAAGATCCAGTTCAGTATGGCAAGAAAGTCAAGTTATTTCGCCATTATGGAGCTCGAGAATTTGCTACCAACTCGATTAAGAAGTTCTATGAAGATGAAGGCATTGAGCAGCAAATCACGGTCCCATACGCACATCAGACAAATGGGACTGCAGAACGCGCCATCCGGACCATCGTGACAATCGGGCGTAGTATGCTACATCACGCCAAGCTGGACAAGTGTTTCTGGGTTGAAGCAGCGATATTGGCAATCTACGTGAAGAATCGCCTGCCATCGCCCAAGATTCCCGATATGACGCCATGCGAGATTGTGTGCGGGTCCAAGCCAAGCGTCAAACACATGCGTGTTTTTGGATGTCAGGCATACATTCTGACCCCAAGGGAGAAACGTCTCAAGTGGGATCCCAAAGCTCGAATCAGCATATTCATGGGGTATGAAGAAGTCTCAAGGCATCGAGGCCGGACAAATAGTAATAATGCGTGATATCAACGTTGATGAAGCAACGTTTGAATTTTCGATGGAAAAGTCAAGCGAAATAATCGAAGATGCGATAATGGACTTAGATCTTCTCGAGATCAACGAAGGTGAAGTGCGCCATGTCCACAACAAGCAAACAGGCAAGCGCAAAATTCGTCCGAACAACAATGTTGCTCGTACGGCTCATCGCCAAGCTGGTTTGGAAAAAGCAAGTGCGCCGGACAACATGCATGATCGTCATCAGAAGAGCAGATCAAGCGCCCGAACGCACCAAGATATAGCGATGAAGAGGAGAAAGAAGGCATCACCAGTGATCACGACGAAGAATTCCCAACCCCTGCATTCTGGCGTGCGAGTGCCAATGCAGTGGAAGCAAGCGATCTAGATGAGCCTGCAACTTTCCAAGATGCTATCAGTGGACCAAGCCAAGTGCATTGGCGTAAGGCCACTCAAGCAGAACTCGAGTCGATGCAAAAACGTGGTGTTTCTCGTGCTGCCAAGTTACCAAACAACCAGCGCGCAATCGGCACCAAGTGGGTGTTTAAATTAAGCGCAAGGCAGATGGATCGATCGACAAATTCAAGGCTCGTCTCGTCGCTAAAGGATTCAAGCAGCAATACGGCATCAACTACACGGAAACTTTCTCACCGGTGGTCAGGTACGTGACTTTACGCATGGTTATTGCAATCACAAAGTACTTCGACTGGCCACTTGACCAACTGGACGTAGTTACAGCGTTCGTGTATGGTGTCATGAAAGAACAAGTATTCTGTCATTCTAAGAGGTGTTGAGATGGATGGTGACTTTGACTGCTTGAAATTGGTAAAGGCAATCTACGGTCTCAAGCAATCTACGGTCTCAAGCAAGCTTCACGAGTTTGGAACGAGACTTTCGATGAATTTGTGCGCTCAATTGGATTTCAAGCATCGGCATTCGACCCATGTCTATACATCAAAGTTGTGTATGGTCTTTGTGTACTTCTTCTGATTTACGTGGATGACGTCCTGGTGACAGAAAGCTCAGCGAAACTCATTGCGCGCACGAAGATCGACTTCGAGATGACCGACAGCGGCAAGTGTACATTTGTGTTGTGCATCGAATTGGTGGACGGACCTGATCGTAGTATCACCATGCGTCAACCACGCTATGTCAATGACATTCTCAAGCGTTTCGGCATGAGCAAGTGCATGGCCCCCGTCAGCCCGGTTGATTTAAGCTCTCGACTTCTCCCAAGCAAGGATGCAACCAACATGGATGCACAGTTTCGAAAAGCAGTAGGTGCTTTAATGCACCTGATGACTGCAACGCGTCCAGACATTGCATATACTGTAGGCTATGTGTCGCGTTTTATGGAGAACCCACAGCAGGATCATTAGATCGCAGTGAAGCGTATTTTTCGCTACTTACAAGGGGCGAAGTCACATTTAATCCGCTATCAACCAAGCGACAAGGTTGACTTTTGTGGGTATTCTGATGCGGACTGGGCCGGTGACCATGTTGATCGCAAGCCGACTTCGGAATTCGCGTTTATGCTTCTCGTTGTCCCATAAGCTGGGGGAGCAAGAAGCAGTCAAGCGTATCGCTGACGACGAGTGAGGCAGAATACATCGCGCTAAGTCTGGCAATTCAGGAAGGCAAGTGAATTCACCGTCTAGCTAATGATTCAGGACCAGAGCTTGTTATCTTCGAGGATAACCAATCGTGCATAAAGATGACAAAGAATCCGGTAAATCATGGTCGAGCCAAGCACATCGACATCAAGTATCATCACATCCGTGACGCAGTCAAGTGTGGCGAAGTGCACCTTGAATACTGTGAGACGTCGAACATGTTCGCAGACATAATGACAAAGGGACTGCCCGGACCGCGCCACAAGGATATGACTGTGACGCTTGGTCTTCATGCGAGTTCGCATTGAGGGGGCGTATTGAGGGTTCTGGGTTTCAGGTGACGTACACAACCCGAACCGGTCCAATCCGAACCGCATTTTAGCATAGTTCTTAGTATACTATAGTATAGTGAATTAGGCCATGTAGAAATGAGGGGTTACGGAAGTAGAATTGTAAGTCCCAACAAATCAATCACTTCCATGTATTCCTTCTCCGACATAAGTGTCTTCGCCTCTTCGCGCAGACTCCTCGCTTCGCTCCCTTCTTCCTCACGCCTTTCAGCAGGTTTAACAGAGCCTAGGTCTTCCTTAGTAGCCCCGCATTCACTGGGTATCGACGTTTTCCCGCACCGTACCAGATCTCTGGTATAGGTCGGAGTTGGAGCTCTTTCGAGCTTTATGCGAATTTTGTAGGGGGTGGGCCGGACGTAAATGTTTCATACTTCAGCACATATAACATCTACGGATGGTCTTATACTGTTGCACAGCATGAAGCGCCTCTTCTCCTTCCTCAACGAGGCTTAAATCCATGGGTTTCGCTCTAATAGACGGAAGCCATGTGCTCGAAGAGCTTGTTCGGTAAACAGGCGTGCTAACGCGAGCAGGCTTAAAGTCGAACTCAGCGCGTAGCGCTATGGCAACTGCCTCTTTGAAAGTAGCAGGATGAGATCGGAATAATTCCGTTCGGGCAACGCCCTCATTGAGACCCCCATAAAGATAATTACTACAATTGCTTCTCGCACCGGGTCTTGATGCATAGATGCAATGAGAGTTCTTAACTCCTGGACAAAGTCACCTAGGGTTCTTTTACCCTGTCAAGTTGCTAAAAGCTGTGCTCGCATGCGAAAAGCCTGATCAGGCGGTGCAAACATGCTGGTCATTTGCTGTCTCAGCGAATCCCATGAGGGAAAAGCGTCGTTTATGGACGTGCTGCACGATAGTGCCCACTCCATGGCTCTACCTCTAAGTTTGGAAATGGCCATAGCCACCTTTTGCTGTTCTGTTAAGAACAAGGCGGAATCAATGTACATTTCCATCTGCTTAATTAAAAAAGGGAGATTTTTCCCCTTTTTTCCCTTTTTTCCCTCAAATGTCTTCACATTAACAGTTAGAGGTCGAGCCATCGGCTCTGAGTCAGGTACAGCGATATACCGGGTTGGCATAGATGCCGCTAAGTGGTCCTGTACCTGACCGATCAGGGAGGTTTCGTATCGCATGAAGACTTCAAGCCTTGCATGCAGGACCCAAATAAGTTTTTGAGCTTGTCATAAGCGGCGCGTTGCGCTTCTGACAGTTCTGGGCCCTCTTCAATTTTCGTGAGGGTTTAGTCTTGTAAAGACTCAGGCGTAGATTGTCTACGAGTGTTATGAAACGGTCAAGTGAGCGAAGTTTAGCAAAATGCAAACTGAATGTTTTTAAGGTCCTTAATTCGCAAGCCTATTGCTACCTCTAAGCCAATCATCACTTCTAGCCAATTATAGTTCATAGAACCTTCTAGAAGCGGATGACGTCATCTACTGACGTCATACCGGTATATACTGGTACATACTGGTAGTCACTTGGTCAGGTCGAGTCGCTTCCTCGCCAACACTCCCACTCGACTCGACACTTGGTGCTATCACTCCCAGCATACATCGAAGGTGTTCAAACTGTATAGCAGGAATCGGCTTGGTCATCATGTCTGCTTTCATTGCCTTTGTCAAGCAGCATTGCAGCACCACTTGGCCGTCTTCAACCCTTTCTCGCACAAAGTGATAGCTCATGCCGATGTCCTTGGTTCTCTTGTGAAACTCCGGATTCTTGGCCAACGCAATCGCACCTGATTGTCTTCATACACCTTGACAGCTTTGTTGCTCTTCATCTCACCAAGCTCGCATAAAAATGTCTTGAGCCAAATTGCTTCTTGTACTGCTTCCGTCAGCGCCATGTACTCTGCCTCCGTCGATGACAACGCCACCGTGCGCTGCTTCTTGCTCCTCCAGCTATTACACCCGTTATTCATCACGAAAGCGTATCCACTTGTACTTCGTCGCGTCTCCACATCAACAGCCCAATCTGCGTCTGAGTATCCTTGCAGTTTAGCGATACCATCACGTGAGAAATCAAGCCCATGCGTCGGTGTAGCTTGAAGATACCGCAACACACGCTTATAGCCTGCCAATGTATTGGACAGGGATCAGCCGCAAATTGACTCAATGCTCCCACTGCAACAGCAAGGTCCGGACGAGTCGCAACCATCAAGTATATGATACCTCCAATGGCACTCCGGTAGGGTACGTTCTTCATTGTTTCCTCATGATTGCAGCCGCCTTCACACATGTTCTTGGTCAGTCTAAGTCCAGGATCTTGAGGCGTCTTCACGGGCTTGCTGTCATGCATACCAAACTTGGTTAAAACAGACTTGAGAAACTTGGTTTGCCGCATCGTCACATGACCAGCTGCATGATCAATGTTGATTTCCACACCAAGAAAATACTTCAGCTCACCGACATCCGTCATCTCGAATCGGTCACTCAACGCACGGTTCGTTGACGTGAGAACTCGTCGTTGCTACTTGCGATGATCAGATCGTCAGCATACAAAACAACAAAGAATATGTCGCTGTCGTCTCGCTTAACGTACACGCAGTGATCTGATTCACACTTGACGAAACCCATCTTGATCATGAAGTCATCGATGGTCTGATTCCACATACGGGGTGATTGCTTCAACCCGTATAGTGACCTTTTTAGCTTGCACACGTAATCTGGACGACCAGCATCGACATATCCATCTGGCTGCACCATGTAGATATCTTCATCTAATCCACCATTTAGGAACGCTGTCTTGATATCCATCTGATGCAACTTCAGCGTATACTTGGCAGCCAAACTCAGAACAATTCGAATCGACGTAAATTTTGCCACCGGCGCATAGGTTTCTTCGTAATCGACTCCATACTTCTGTGGGAATCCCTTAGCCACTATGTAATACGGGCACACATCGGTTGGAGAACCGTTGTTGTTGTACATTTATTTTATGGGTTCAATCCCTTTTATCTAATTTTAAAATAGTTAGTTGCTTAAATCCCATTTATTATGGGTAACAAATGTGGACTCCGCCAGATATAAATCTGGCGGCCAAAATCTATTTAATTAGCTAGAGTAAGAATTTAAGATTTAAATAAATATATAAAGTGCAGTTCCCCTTTTGATCTTAAAAGCGTTAAGTGCCTTCTAAGGCTTGCGCATTAATCTGTAAGAGATAGAAGCCTTTCTAAGGTATGTCCTCTTGGGCACTGGTTGCCACTTGGTTCTACGTACCCCTAAATCCCTTGAACAGGATTCCTTAAGCTTTAATAGCTTGTACGACTCCCTGAGTTGTTAAACTCATCGGTACAATAAAACTAAGAGACTCTTTGAGTCTGAAGGTCTTCCTCTAACTTTAGGAGCGATGTAGCTCCGCTACACAGTAGACGTGCCTTATACCGCTCAACTTTGCCATCTGGAGTCTCCTTGACTCAGAACACCCATCTGCAGTGCGCCCCTTTGGCAATGGTACAATGTTACATGTATCATTTTTCTGTAGCGAGTCATACTCCGAATCGCACGCTTCCTTCCATTTCACTGCGTCACTGGATTCCATAGCCGACTTAAACGTAGTCGGCATATCTCCCACTGAATCCATGACGTATGCAGCTTCGTAATGTGTTGCATCTTGAGCTGCTGCTAACATCTCATCAAGACCTTGACGTCTTTTGTAATTCGCGGATTGCTTGGCGCTTAGAGTGTATGTTGCTTTCTCCAACGACTGTGTCCGTTGGTGTCTCTTACTGCTGGACTCCATTTCCGCATCTTGCGCAGTATCTTCTTCTTGTTCCTGCGGCGATTCATCATCCGCCGCCTCTTCATCTTCAATGACAACGTCCTGCTGAAAGTAGTTGCGTCTTCCAGTGTCGAAAATGTTTTTATGAACGGAGCATCCCGACTTACCAGTATGCGGCGACTGTCCAGCTCCTCGAATCGATACGCTTTCTCATGATCCGAATATCCAAGATACCGGCAGCGTACTGCCGAGAATCAAATTAGGCACGCTTTTCCTTTGGCACCATCACATACGCGTGACAACCAAACACCTTCAGGTTAGCCAGCAATGGTGTCTTGCCTGTCCAAACTTGGTGTGGCAATTTGTCATGGCTGACAGCACGTGTTGGACATCTACTGCGGAGAAACGTAGCTGTCATGACAGCTTCGCCCCAGTACTCTTTGGACAGTCCAGCGTGTTTTTTCATGCAACGCGCACACTCTACCAACGTTCGATTCATCCGCTCGGCGACCCCGTCAACTGAGGAGTGGTAGGCGGCGTGAATATTTGCATGATTCCTCGATCACTGCAAAACTTGGCCTTATCACGCGAATTATACTCGCCGCCATTGTCATTGCGAATGGTCTTTACCCGCTTGCCCGTTCGTGTTTCAGCATACACAACAAACAAGTACACCTTGCAAAAATGTGATTTGTCGTCGATAAAGTGACAAAATAGCGCTTCCCGCTGAACGTCGGCGTCTACATGGGACCACAATATCACTGTGAACGACTTCCAGAACTTGCATCGCACGATTGGGTGATGACTTGGCATAGCTCACTCGCGTTTGCTAACCGAGTGAGCATCCATCATACACCTCCCACTGCTTCACTGATGCAATGTTAATGCCAACACCATAATTTCTCTTCACAATAGCATCAAGACCGCCATGACCAATGTGACCAAGTCGAAGATTCCAGAGGTACGACGTGGTGTCCCCATGGTATACCATCGATCTTGTTGTATTGGTCTCGTCCATCAGAATAGGCGTCATGCAAAGCTTGAACAATTCTTTGCCTTCACGCGCTCCAAGCTTCCAGCGAAGATCTTTTGTTTCCACAAAACAACCATCGCGCTCCAGCGTATCTGGCCCAACATCATTTGTGAAGCGGCCAACCGAAAACAACTTTCCGAAAGCTTTCATCGACATCACTATGTCGCCCATTCCCACCGGTTGGACCACACCGTCGTCAGCGAGATGCACATTTGTTGAAGAGATAGTCTTGCAATTCTTCATGTACTATTTCGAGTACGTCATGTGTTGCGTCGGTCCTGAGTCAACCAACCACACACATTCCGACTTGGTAGCACTTGGATCACCACCAACCGAGAACGGAAAATCACCGAGTTGTCTTCTACTTGCACGATATTTGCTGTTTGTGACCTCTGTCGCTGCGCATTCTTGCGGAGTCACACTGGACACTTCGCAATCCAATGTCCATGCTCACCACAATAATGACATGCGCTGCTCGTCTTGACAGGCGCTTGTCGTACTCCCTTGCACTTTCCTTGATCGCTCGACATAAACGCTTGACCTTGACCGTGGGCGGCTCCCTCGATGCCGCCACCTTGTTCCTTGCGCTTCATGTCCTCGTGCAACAGTCGAGACGTCACCAGTTCCCATGACAGCGAGTCTGCTCTTGACTCCATTGCCGTGATCAGGAACGCAAACGAATCACTGAGGCTTCCCAAGAGAGTGATGACGAAGTCGTCTTCACTAACCGGAGCTCCCACTGCATCCAGCTGCTCCGCCAGGGTCTTTAACTTGTTAATGTGCTGTAGCACATCATCACCCTCATCCATTTTGGCCTTAAAGAAGCGTCGACGAAGAAAGAGCTTATTCGCCAAGCTCTTTTTCTGGAAGTGTCCCTCCAGCCGTGACCATGCATCGTGCGCTCCACTTGCCGAGCGAACCAGAGGCAGCTCCGAATTCTCCATCGCAAGACAGATAATCGCCAGCGCCTCTCGAGACTTACGCTTGTAAGTTGTCTGATCCAGCGTACTGGTCAGGTGCTCGAGCTTCACCTCCCCGCTTGTCACTTCCCACAGGTCCCTTTCCTCCAGCACCATTTGCATCTTGAACTTCCACGTATGAAAATTCATACCATCAAACTTGTTGATGCGAGAAGAGGTGGCGGAAGCGGAATCCATGGCAAGGCGAAGTCAGCGTCGGGGGCAAAGAAGGCGGGTCTTGGGCTCATAACCTAATAGTATAGCAAAATGCAAAGTGAATATTTTTAAGGTCCTTAGTTCGCAAACCTATTGCTACCTCTAAGCCAGTCATTACTTCTAGCCAATCATAGCTCATAAAACCTTCTAGAAGCTGATGACGTCATCTAATGACGTCATTACCGGTATACACTGGTATATACTGGTAGTCTCTTGGTCGGGTCGAGCCGCTTCCTCGCCAACAGTGTGCTACCAGGTGTAGCGGAGGTACCTCACTCCTAAAGTCAGAGGAAGACTTTCAGACTCAGAGAGTCACTTTGTTCTATTAAAGTAATGGGTTTAACAACTCAGGGAGTCGTACAAGCTATTAAAGCTCAAGGAATTCTTGCTCAAGGGATTCAGGGGTTCGTAGAACCAAGTGGCAACTAGGGCCTAAGAGGATATACCTTAAAAAGGCTTCTATCTTTAAAGATCAATGCGCAAGCAATAGAAAGGCACTTAACGCTTTAAGATCAAAAGGGGGAACTGCACTTTATATAATTATTTTAATCTAAAAACCTTACCCTAGCGAATTTAAAATAGATTTTGGCCGCCAGATTTATATGTGGCGGCGACCACATTTGTTACCAATAATAAATGGGATATTAGTAACTGACTATTTCAAAATTAGATAAAAGGGTATATTACTTATAAAGTAAATGTACCACAACAACGGTTCTCCAACCGATGTGTGCCCCATTACAACCGGAACACACCGGTTAGTCTTGCGCACTTCGAGGCACATCCTTGTCAACAGCAACTTGTGCGCAACTTAGTCGCTCGAGGTTTTTATCTGCAACACTATCTTGATCTAGTCGAGCCGCTTACTCGCCAACACTCCCACTCGACTCGATGATTGGAGACGCTTGTATACCAAGTTTGCTTTGAAGCACACAAAACTGCGTCGCTGGAATAGGCTTCGTCATGATATCAGCTAACATGTCCAAATTTGAAGACATACTCCAATACCACTTGGTTGTCCTCCACCTTTTCACGCACAAAATGGTAACGGGTATTGATGTGCTTGATGCGTTTGCGGAATGCCGGATTTTCTTGGCCAACACTATCGAGCCTTGGTTGTCCTCATAGATCTTAACCGCATCGTTTCTCGACATCTCACCGAGCTCTCCCAGGAATGTTTTAAGCCACACCGCTTCTTGTGCTGCTTCTGACAACGCCATGTATTCGGCTTCCGTAGACGTAGTGCCACAGTGCACTGCTTCTTGCTTTTCCAGCTGATATATCCGCCGCTCATCAAAAATGCCAAGCCACTGGTGCTTCTTCTTGACTCGGTGTCTCCAGCCCAGTCTGCATCCGTGTAGCCTTGAAGTCCCTTGTCACTTGATGCTTGAAACTTGATACCATGCAATTTGTGCCTTGTATATACCTGAATACTCTCGTGAGTGCTTGCTAGTGTGTCGGACATAAAACTGAAGCAAATTGGCTGATCACTGCTACTACCGCAGCGAGATCGGGGCGTGTATCGACCATAAAGTACATCAGGTAGTCGACAGCATTTCTATATGGCACCCCAGCCATGGTCTCGTTGTGTTTGCAACCTCCTTCGCACATAAGGTTTGTCAGCTTGAGTCCCAGATCCTGAGGCGTCCTGACGGGCTTACTGTTCTCCATCTTTAACTTGCTTAAAATATCGCAGGCGGACTTGGTCTGCCGATGTGTCAAAGTCCCACTTCCTATGTTTTGCCCAATTTCGATTCCGAAAAAGTACTTGAGTTGACCCATGTCGGTCATCTCAAATTGGCGGCTGAGTGCGTTCTTTGTTTCTTGAAGCATCTTGCCGGCACTACAAGTCAAAATTAGGTCGTCGACATGTAGTGCAACAAAAATCAGGTCTTGACTGTCCCGCTTCATGTAGATGCAGTGATCGGAATCACATTTCTTGAACTCCAGTCCCAGCATAAAGTCATCAACTGTCTTGTTCCACATGCGAGGCGGTTGCTTCAGTCCACGCCAGTACGGTGATACACCGTTTTATATTAACAAGCTGCGCCATCCTCGGACGTCAGCCTCGTTTGTGCGCAGCCCGAGCCTTAGTGGGGGAGGACCGTACAGCGACCGTTGTAACTTGCACACGTAATCTGGATTGTCTGTATCACTGAAGCCATCAGGCTGCGTCATATAAATATCTTTGTCGAGCTGATCATTAAGAAACGCTGTTTTCTCATCGACTTAAGCGCCCACCGCATCGAGTTGCTCCGCCAATGTCTTGATCTTGTTGATGTGCTGAAGCACGTCATCACCCTCGTCCATTATCGTCGTGAAGAAGCGTCGACGTAAGAAAAGCTTGTTTGCCAAACTCTTCTCTTCGAAATGCCCTTCAGGATGGTAAAGTGCGAGCACTCATCCGTGAAAGTGACAAAGTATCACTTGCCGCTAAAAGTTGTTGACTGCATAGGTCCACACAAATCACTGCGAATAATTTCCAGCAATTTCTTTGCATGATGTGGTGACTTTTGCATAAAACTCACTCGCGTTTATTTGCCAAGCGCACAACCATCGCACAGCTCCCACTGCTTGACCTACGCAAGATACATGGTTCCTTTTGACGATAGTGTCTAAACCACTATATCCAATGTGTCCAAGTCGAAAGTGCCAGAGGTACGAAGTGGTGTCCCATGGCATCCCGACGGGTTTGTCACATTGGCTTCGTCAGTGCTGACAGGCATCATGCATGCATTTCTTTTGCCTTGACAAAGCAGCCATCGCTTTCGAATGTGACCGGTCCAACATCCTTTGTAAAGCGTCCAACGAAGAAAAGTTTGCGCGATAGCTTTGGAATGTGCCATACTCCGCGAAGCATACCCTTCTCTATTCCATGGGGCGTCTTCATAGACATTACAATGTCACCAGTCCCGATTGCCTGAACGACACCGTTGTCGGCCAGATGAACGTCCACCGGAGAAATATCCTTGTAGTTCTTCATAAACTCTTTCGAGAAGGTCGTGTGCTGCGTCGCGCCCGAGTCGACCAGCCATACGCAACTCGACTTGGTGGCTCTTGAGTTTTTCATTTGATAGACCGTAAGTCCGTACTTGGCAGCCAAACTAAGCAAAATCCGGATTGAGGTAAACTTCACCACCGGCGCGAACGTTTCTTCATAGTCGATGCCGAATTTTTGTGCGAAACCTTTCGCCTTTAGGCGCATCTTGTACCGCTCAACTTCACCAGCTCGGTTTTATTTGACACGAAATACCCATAGATTGCCGATTGCCTTACGTCCTATCGGCAGGGGCACAAGTGTCCAAGTCTTATTCTTTTGAAGCGATCCCATCTCCAAGCTGCACGTTTCCTTCTATTTAGCTGCATCGTTGAATTCCATTGCCGACTTGAACGTTGGCATTTCTCTCACTGATTCCACAACATACGCGGCCTCGAAGTCTTGAGCTGTAGCTAACATTTCTTCGAGCGATTGATGCTGACTGTGTCGTGTCGGCCTTGGCACTTCAGTCGCTTTTCGAGCGATTGGGTCCTTTGGTGTTGCTTATTGCCAGACTCAAATTCTTCGTTCTGCGCAGATTCTTCATTTTCGTGATCCGTTTGGTCGTGTTGTGGGGAGACCTGTTCAGTCACTTCATCATCATCTTGAACAACGACCTCATTATAGCGCCTGTCGCGCCTCCCACCATCGAACGTATTTTCCCTAAACTTTGCGTCGCGACTGACAAGCACACGACCACTCTCAACTTCTTCAAATCGGTACGCTTTCTCATGGTCTGAGTAGCCAAGAAATCGACAGCGTACCGAACGAGCGTCAAATTTGCTTCGCTTTTCTTTAGGCACTGTAGGAGTCATAGAGGTGTCCATGGTAAGAGCGAAGGAAGGGGCGGGGGCAGCAGAGTCAGTTGGTCTTGGGCTCATAACCTAATGAAAAGGTCATGTGAGCACTAGTTGGCAAAATGCAAGTGAATATATTGAAGGTCTGAAGTTCGCAAACCGTTTGCTATGTAACGGGGTGTATCGTTACACGAAATTAACACTTAAGGGTTGTTAATATATTATCTAAAAGGTAGATAATATTTGGAGGATATTACTTTATATAGTAATATCCAGAATTCTTATCTATAAATAGGTATAGACCATTATATCTATTTATTCCGCAGACTAATCACCTGTAGAGGTAATCAAAGAGAGTTACAGATAAGATAGAGATAAGAATTCAATTACATGTTTAGTAATAGATTATAATTAATTTAGCATTTACAAGATTGAAAGAGAGACACTTAATTATGGTAATACAGTTTTCATTTTACCCTCTTTAAGCTAGTTACCTTAAAGAGAAGGCTTCCTCTGCACGTACTAGTGTACGTGAAATAACGTGAGGCACCACTCGCAACTGAAGCAGTGCGAAGTGGACTTGTACTGAAGCAGTACAAGTCGTAGTGCCCGGTTACACCTGGTAGCACTTTGTATTCCGTCCAAGGACCACATTTTCCCACATTTAACATGGACATGTTAGATGATAGTGGGAATACGCATCACGCTTCGCGTGAAAGCTACTCCTTTCTAAGTGACATAGAAAGGAGTGCGGTCGAACGGATGAGTTTGACCGTAGGAAACGATGCCATCTTGGCAATGCTGTCCCAATTTGGACAAGATGCCCTCCATTCAGCCATCGCCAAGTTCATACAACATGAACTTGACGAGATGAAGGAAAAAGTAGCCTTGCTGAATCAGCAAGGCTCTCAACAGGCAGAACTGTTGAGGTTACAACAGATACAGACCCCTGTACCTGGGATGACGCAAACGCGTCGTCCCGAACCCTTAAAGATTGACATCTCTAAGTATAGGGAGTCGAAGAAGACTCCATCTTGAGATGGTTTGTCGATTTGGACGATGCCATAAGGGCACGCCACATCGTCGACCAGCAAATGCAAGTCGCATTCGCTCAATCTAATTTGGCAGGTCGTGCCAAAACTCGGGCATTGGGCCTTAAGTTGCGCGACCCATACGTCTTTGGGTCGCTAGAGGCTTTTAAAGCCCGGCTTAAACAGACGTTTGAACCACCAAGGGCTGAGTTCAGAGCTCGTTCAGAGCTTCTGAAACTCAAGCAAGGCAAGCGTAATGTTCACGCATATGAAAATATGAAACCAGCACATCCGACTCTTAGCGAGTTGTATTACAAATAACCAGTTCATGAACACACGTTGATTACGGTGTTCATGCAAGGTCTTACGGATGGTCCCGTAAAGACCCACCTATTCCGCTTGGAACTGGATACGCTTGAAGAAGCAATATCTGTTGCGGAACAGGAGGATTTTAGCTTGAGATAGGCTCAAGCTAGTTCGTCATCATATCGTCCTCCAAGACGAAACGAGTTCGGAGGTCCACAACCCATGGACCTTTCTTACGTCGAAAGCGAGAGGCATCGCTTTTCGAGCAATAAGCGATTGCAGAAATGCCATCGCTGCCAAAACTTAGGACACTACGCTCATGAGTGTAGTGTCCCACGCCCAGCACCGAAAGGTACTGATCGTAATTTTGGACCGTGTACCAGAAGAGCAACGGTCGCGGGTCCGACGTTGTTGCGAAATCGCAACAGCGAAGCGGATCGCCAAAAAACGGTCGGGGTCAGTAGGGGCGCAACGCCCTACTGATCCAGCAACCTCAAGAGAATTGCAAATTCTCTTGACTAAAGTTGCTCCAGATACATACTCATTATGTGTCTCTGCACCTGGTGATGAGGTATCCCTCATCACCTTGAAGTTAAAGTGACAAATGATTTGTCACTTAGAGCCCTAGTGGACTGCGGAGCGTCGAATAACTTTATTCGTCGCCAGTCACTAGAGGGTCGTAGGCTCAAATATGTTGAGCGCGACATCCCTCCAACGAGGATGACGGTGCGTCTAGCGACAGGCGCATCGATAACAGTAATGAAACGCGTAGTGAAATTTCACTACACGTTAAGAGATTTACAGTATGATGATGATTTCATCGTACTGGATTTGGATGACAAATTTGATGTCATCCTAGGTTTACCTTGGCTCAGAAAATACGAGCCAAGGATCAGCTGGCAGCATCGATCCGTAAAGATGCCTGCCACTTGTTCATCAGATGGCCATCTGATGAACGTCTTGGAGCGTCCACAAGCGTGTGGATGTACTACGAGTGAGTGCGATGGCCTCACTTGTGGTACGGTCGTTAGTACAAC
>NC_090615.1:2124582-2150150 GCF_004359215.1 Bremia lactucae | reverse complement strand
GAAATCATCATCATACTGTAAATTTCTTAACGTGTAGTGAAATTTCACTACGCGTTTCATCACTGTTATCGATGCGCCTGTCGCTAGACGCACCGTCATCCTCGTTGGAGGGATGTCGCGCTCAATATATTTGAGCCTACTACCCTCTAGTGACTGGCGACGAATAAAGTTATTCGACGCTCCGCAGTCCACTAGGGCTTTAAGTGACAAATCATTTGTCACTTTCAATTTCAAGGTGATGAGTGATACCTCATCACCAGGTGCAGAGACACATAATGATTGTGTGTCTGGAGCAACTTTTGTCAAGAGATTTGCAAATTCTCTTGAGGTTGCTGGATCAGTAGGGCGTTGCGCCCCTACTGACCCCGTCCATTTTTTGGCGGTCCGCCTCGCTGTTGCGATTTCGCAACAACGTCGGATCCGCGACCGTTGCCCTTTTTGGCATACGATCCAAAATTACGTTCAGTACCTTTTGGTGCTGGACGTGGGGCACTACACTCATGAGCGTAATGTCCCAATTTTTGGCAGCGATGGCATTTCTGCGATCGCTTATTATTCGAAAAGCGAGGTTTCTCGCTTTCGACATAGGAAAGGTCCATGGGTTCTGGACCTCCTAGTTCGTGTCGTCTAGGTGGACGATATGATGACGAACTTGCTTGAGCCTGTCTCAAGCTAAAGTCCTCCTGTTCCGCTACGGATATTGCTTCTTCAAGCGTATCCAGTTCCAAGCGGAACAGGTGGGTCTTTACGGGACCATCCGTAAGACCTTGCATGAACACCGTAATCAACGTGTGTTCATGGACTGGGTTATTGGTAATACAACTCGCTAAGAGTCGTATGTGCTGGGCATATGCGTGCACATCACGCTTGCCTTGCTTGAGTTTCAGAAGCTCTGAACGAGCTCTGAACTCAGCCCTTGGTGGTTCAACGTCTATTTGAGCCGGGGTTTAAAAGCCTTTAGCAACCCAAAGACGTATGGGTCGCGCAATTTAAGGCCCAATGCCCAAGTTTTGGCACGACCTGCCAGATTTGATTAAGCGAATGCGACTTGCATTTGCTCGTCGATGATGTGACGTGCCCTTATGGCATCGTCCAACTCGACAACACCCATCTCAAGAGGGAGTCTTCTTCGACTTCCCTATACTTAGAGATGTCATTCTTTAAAGTTTCGGGACGACGCGTTTACGTCATCCTAGGTACAGGGGTCTGTACCTGTTGTAACCTCAACAGTTCTGCCTGTTGAGAGCCTTGCTGATTCAGTAAGGTTACTTTTTCCTTCGTCTCGTCAAGTTCATGTTGTATGAACTTGGCGATGGTTGAATGGAGGGCATTGCTGTCCAACTTGGACAGCAATGCCAAGATTGCATCGTTTCTTACGGTCGAACTCATTCGTTCGACCGCACTCCTTTCTATATCACTTAGAAAGGAGTAGCTTTCAAGGAACGTGGTGCGTATTTCCACTATTATCTAACATGTCCATGTTAGATGTGGGAAATGTGGTCCTTGGACGGACTACAAAGTGCTACCAGGTGTAACGGGGCACTACGACTTGTACTGTTTCAATACAAGTCCACTTCGCACTGCTTCAGTTGCGAGTGGTGCCTTACGTTATTTCACGTACACTAGTACGTGCAGAGGAAGACTTCTCTTTAAGGTAACTAGCTTAAAGAGGGTAAAATAAAAACTGTATTAATATAATTAAGTGTCTATTTTTCTATCTTTGTAAATGCTACCTTAATTATAATCTAAAACTATACATGTAATTGAATTCTTATCTCTATCTTATCTGTAACTCTCTCTTTGATAACTCCTACAGCTGATTAGTCCGAGGAATAAATAGGTATAATGGTCTATACCTATTTATGGGTAAGAATTCTGAATATTACTATATAAAGTAATATTCTGCAAATATTATCTACCTTTTAGATAATATATTAATTAATAACCTTTAAGTGTTAATTTCATGTAACGATACACCCCGTTATAGACGCTCTTGTATAAACGCCTGCCGCAGATCAAAAACACCGAAGATGTAACTGCTAAAGTTGCTTAAATGTTACACAAATCCATTGAGTACACTTTGTGTACTTCACGGAATGGTCAATTATTTAAGTGAAGTAATAGACCCACCACTTGGGTGTGGTTCACATTGTAACCCACCCTTGTGTATGTGATGCACATAGGTGCATTCGCATTGGAAGGGATATCGGCTAGCGTCATTCGTAAGCCGAGATATTCAAACAATACGCTCGCCACGTAGGGGTGCACATCTACAGAGATGCCATTCATTGATTGGTTAAAAGTATTTATATCAAATTCCATTACAGATAAATCAGTATTAAAACTACTTCAAAGTTGACAAGTGCGCACGTTGAGCCGGATTACCGCTCCCATGACGTCACTGAAACTAAGGCTTCTAGTTCGTTGGGTGAGGTCGCTTAGGCGCTTACCAGCTACTTCACTATGCTCAAAAGGTGTGTGCTAGTAGTGCGTGGCAGCTTTAAGTAGCGCCCGCCTACCTGTGGAAGCACTTGTATCCTTTTCACGATCCGTCTCTCGAAGCCTGTCAGTAGAGGATGAGCCTCAATATCGATTGGGCTCATTTCCCCTACCTCTCCGACAATCATCGGGAGGTGGCAGAGCACTTGGCGCAGGACTTGGCAAGCAAGCCCTGGCCAGGATCTTGGGCAGTCCTCCTGAGCAACATGTTGCTCAGTTGGAGCATGGTGAGGCGTTCGTGCTCGGACAGCGGAGAGCCGCGTTCGTGCTCGGACAGCGGAGAGCCGCGTCCGAGACACAAAGCCTTGCTGCGGCGGAGTCCGTCACTCACACTCGGGATTAGCTGAGGCATAAGCAGGGTTGGAGCGAGTCTCTCAACAGGACTATTAAGATGCTCTCCGCCGGCCGCATCAGCCGAGGCCCATTGGACTGACCCACTCAAGTTCGATGGAACTGCAGCGCACACGATTGTTGACTGTCTGCTAGCCGTGGAGCAATGCGATGAGCGGTACGCCATGTCGCATTTGCGCGGGAAGGCTTCATAGTGGGCTTACTCGGCGCTTATGGCGGACGTTAAGGCGTTCCTATCATCGGCGATCTTTCAGGCAGAGATCCACGTCATGTATCAGCCGCCGAACAACAAACTGTTACTTCAGACGCGCTTCTTTCGAGTGACGATAGAAGAGGCAATCCAAACTGCCTTAGTTGGTATAGGCTGACGGCCGAGAGGTCGGATCTATAATCGTTCAAGGGACGAATACGTGAAGGCCAGCAATATTGCGTTTATTTGGCCTAGTGCTGCTCCATATTGACGCAGACTATCATCACATTGTTGATGACTGTGAAGAAGCCTGGTTGCCTGGACACGAATCAAGACATTGTACAGCGGATCGCAGAAGGCTGGACGCATCTACTTTAAGCGTCAGCTGTTCAGCATAGAGATTGCGGAAGACGACATTGTTTTGCATCGCTGCAAAGAGGTCCTCAACATCAGCTCTAAACTTAGCAGTATTGACGCCAAGATGGAGGATGAAGACGTCTTCCAAAAAGAAACGTGAAAGTCTTGCTTAACTTGGAGATGTGCAGTGCGGAGTTGCGGACGCAAGATGCTGTAAAGGTGCTGACGGACGAGCACATCAAGCGACAAGGTGAAATGATTGCGACGGTGAATATTGAAGCCGCAGCAAAAGGCGTTTAGTGCCGAGCAAGATCCCGCAAGGGCACATGTTGCGGCAAATTGAGGCACACGATGGAACGGTGCTGAATCAAGCAAAAGGATGACAATCGAAGAGCTCGAAGCGGGGGACAACATCGCGGACTCGGAGCAAGCAATGTGCAGTATTGGCACAACGACGACTACGAATACAATCGGGTTGCTTTGACAGTTTCGCTGGAATGCGAATTACCAACAAGCAAAAACATGCCAGGATTGTGGGCTATTACCAGCGGCGCCACCATCGTATATGCTACGACAAGTCCAAGTTCTCAACACTGGACGAGCAAGACCGATGCGAGCTTTGAGTAGCCGAAGGCAACAAGACAGCGATTATGGGCCTGGCGGCTATTCTTAAGCAAGTAGTTCTACCCAACCGTGACGTGCGCGAACTCGAGTTTGAAGATGCGCTATACGTAACGAAGATGAGCAAGGGACTACTTTTTTTTCTGTCCCGCAGATAAGTAGAAAGTGGGCATTTCCAAGTGGTGTTTGACGGAGCTCGAATGAAAATTGCAAGAAAAGGCTCCAAGCAAGTGGTGGTGACGGCTGCTCTCGTCCACGCTCTTTACTGGATACGGACACCACAATTATCAGCCAACTTAGCGACTTCGAATAGTAAGATCGACCTGCATTCGCGAATGGGTCACGCTCCAAATGACTTGCTGCGAAAAAATGGTTGTGAGCGGAATGATCAAGGCGCTTTTTTTACCATCAACGTCAAGTTTATCAAGCATATGTCGTGATGTCAAGAAGGAAAATTTGTCCAAAAACTATTTCCAAGCAAGCATGATAAGCGCCGATACGCCTCATTTGAGCTGTTTCACGTTGATATCTGCGGCCCGATGGAGCAAGATCTCTAATGGCAGCAAGTACTTGCTACTTATTGTGGACGAGGCCAGCGAACTTACGAAGGGATTCTGTTTGCGTGCCAAGTCAGACAGCGAGGACTTCATCAAGACTTACATTTTGAAGGTCCAAACGAGTATGGAAAAAAGGTCAAGTTTGTGAGGCATGACGGGGCTCGCGAGTTTGCAACTAATTCGCTCAAGTTCTTTTACAAAGAAAAAAAACGAGAGTATTCAGCAGCAGATTATAGTCCCCTACGCTCATCAGACCAGCTGAGCGCGCCATACAGACAATTGCCATGACTGGACGCAGCATGCTTCTCCAAGCAAAACTAGACAAGCGTTGCTTGAGTGAAGCTGCAATGATTGCGATTTGCAACAAGATCGCCTTCCGTCGTCGAAACTTAAGAACGAAAATCAGTTCGAGATCGTGCACAAGTCCAAGCCAAGCGTCAAGCATATGCGTGTTTTTGGCTGTCGGGCTAATGTTTGACTCCCTAGGAAAAGTGGCTTCAGTGGGATCCCTAGTTTCGAGTGGGTGTGTTTGTAGGCTACAAAAAAGTTCTAAGGCATATCGAGTCTACGACATCGACGCTCAGCGAGTGATGATTTATCGAGATGTCACGTTCGACGAGTCAAGTCTAGGCGAGCTATCGCTCAACTTTTTGACGACCCTGAAGAAGCAAACCTCGACTTTGACGCGCTCAAAATTAGCGATGACGAAGAAGCAAACCTCGACTTTGACGCGCTCAAAATTAGCGATGACGACTTGGCGATGGCAAACAGGAAAGCGCAAGGATCGTTCAAGTGCTTCAAATCGCTCATTTAAAGTTTCAAACCCTGATCATCGTGGAGCTTGCTCACAAGGAGGAAGTGCTCCCGAAGATTTGGACTCACGTCACCCATGCGGCGATCAAATGTGTGCAAGGGACCTACTCTCACTCAAGAGATAAATACTAGCGATGATGATGACAGCGACTCAACTCCACCGGCGTTTTGGCGTGCAAGTGCTAATGCGGTCGAAGCCGAAGACTTATCTGAGCCGACCACATTTCAGGATGTCATAAGCGGACTGAATCATCTCCATTGGCGCAAGGCAATACGTGCTGAGTTGGATTCCATGCAGCATCGTGGATTGTTTCGAGCTGCAAAGTTACCATCAGGATAACAAGCTATTGGAATCAAGTGGTTTTCAAGATCAAGCGCAAAGCAGATGGGTCCATCGAAAAGTACAAGGCTCGTCTCGTCACAAAAGGTTTCAAGCACAAATTACGAATCGACAACACGGAGACATTTCCGCCTATGGTGAAGTATATGACGTTACGCATGATGATCGCTCTTATTAAATACTTTGGGTGGCCACTTGATCAGTTGGATGTGGTGACAGCTTTTTTTATGGGGTTATGAAGGAAGTTGTGTACTATGTCAGACCAGAAGGAGTTGAGCTCGACAAAGACTTTGATTGTCTTGAGCTGGTCAAGGCAATTTTATGGCTTGAAACAAGCTTCATGTGTATGGAACGAGACTTTTGACGAATTTGTATGCTCTATTGTTTTCCAAGTTTCGACTTTCGACTTTCGACCCATGCCTTTACATCAAGATTATTGAAGGGCAGTGCGTGCTATTGCTGGTATACGTCGATGATGTTATAGTCACTGGAAGCTCGGCGGAGCTAATAGCGCGCACGAAGACCGACTTGATAGGACGATTTTGGGATGACCGACAGTGGCAAATGTGCATTTGGGTTGAGCATCGACATTGTGGACAATGATGATGGCAGTGTGAAAATGTGTCAACGGCGATACGTCGACGACATTCTCAGCGCTTTGGCATGGATGATTGCAAGGCAGCGATAAGTTCAACGGATATAAGCTCAAGACTCTTCCCAAGCGATGCCCCGACTAGAGCGAACGCATCATTTCGTGAGGCTATAGGGGCACTGATGTGGCTAATGACTGCAACTCGGGCGGACATTGCACTCGCTGTTGGATATGTGTCAAGGTTCATGAAAAATTCGCAAGTCGAGCACTGGGCCGCGGTCAAGCGCATACTACGTTATCTGCAAGGGACCAAGACTCATGGTATTCATTATCAGTATGGCAAAAAAAAACGATTTTCGCGGCTATTCCGATGCAGACTGGGCTGGCGACCATGCCGACCGCGAGTCAACGTCTGGATACGCTTTTATCCTAATGGGTGAATCTGTAAGTTGGTGAAGTAAGAAGCAGTCGAGCGTGTCACTGTCGACCAGCGAGGCAGAATACATTGCCTTGTGCTTAACGGTCCAAGAAGAGCAAGTGGATCCATCACTTACTTTGTTAGATTTTGGAGCGGCAAGCGAGTCAAGGTCAGAGCTCAAAATATAAGACAATCAGTCGTGCTTCAACATGACCAAAAACCCTGTCAACCATGGCCGTGCAAAGCACATCGACATCAAGTGTCATCACATCCGTGACGAAATCAATCCTGGCGAAGTGTACCTTGAGTACTGTGAAACGTCGAACATGCTGCAGACATGATGACGAAGGGATCACCGGGACCACGCCACAAAGACATGAAAGTGTATCTCGGTATTCATGCGAGCTCGCATTGAGGCGCGTATAAAGGGTTATGGGTCTCAAGTAATATGCACGGCCCAAACCAGTCCAATCCGAACCGCGGTTTAACATTGCATTTACATTATATTATAGTTTAGTTAAATGCACTATGTAGATATGAGTCGTTACGAGAAGTAGAAGTGTAAGCCCCAATACATCAATTACTTCCAAATTTACATCCTCTCCAACACGTGTCTTCGCAACTTTGCGCAGACTCTTTGTTTCGGTTCTTCTCCTTCCTTCACCTTTCTACATCTTCGGATTCAGAAACTAACAAGTTATGAGTCCAATGACCATCTCTTCTACGCAAGATGTTTCGACGAAGGTTCACGTCGCCAAGTTCAACGGTAATAACTACGCCGTGAAGCCGCTACATGCGTTGCGTGTTCCTGACCAAGTCGGTATGGCACGTGGGGTGAGTCGAGAGGTGTCGCCGACATTTGCTGATGTCCGTGCCTGGGATGAGTATGCCAAGGCCAGAAACATTGGGTTCGGCCTGATGATGTTGCATATGGACGCGGACTACCACCATGTGTGAAGAACTATGTTGCGTGGACACGTATTAAGAAACTGTTCGGCGGGTTGCAGAAGGCTGGGCGCCTCTAGTTGATGCGGCAGCTATTCAGCATGGAGATGGCGGAAGGCGACAACATTTTGCATCACTACAACGAGGCTCGAAACATTAGCGCCAAGTTTAGCAGTATCGGCGCCAAGCTTAAGGGTGAAGTCGTTGCAGTCTGCCTGCTCGTCCAGTGTTTTTAACACTGGACGAGCAAGACAAGGCGAACTTTCAGTGGCTGATGGTAACAAGACGAAGAGTATGTGTGTGGGGACTATTGTTGAGCAAGTGGTCCTCCTCAACGGTGACGTTCGTGAAATCGAAATCAAGGACGCGCTGTATATTCCGAAGATGAGCAAGAACTTGCTCTCTGTCCCGCAAATCAACAAAAGTGGTCGCTTCTAAGTGGTGTTTGACGGATGTCGCATAAACATTGCAAGGAAAAAGCTCAAAGCAAGTGGTGGCAACGGCCAACCTCGTCGACGTACTTTACTGGCTTCGCACCCCAAAGCGGTCAGATAATTCAGCGACTTCAAACAGCAAAATCGACCTGCATTCGAGAACGGGCCACGCGCCAAATGACGTGTTACGAAAAATGATTGCTAGTGCAATAATTAAGGACGCCTCCGCACCATCGACGACAAGCTTATGAAGCATGTGTCGTGGATGACAAAAAAGAAAAATGACCCAAAATACATCTCCAAGCAACCATAATACGCATCAATACGCCTTGTTCGAACTGCTGCATTTCGATATCTGCGACCCTATGGAACGTGAAGGGAGCAAGTACGAGGCTTGTCCGTATTTCCCGCTGTCAAAACTGTTCTCTATAAACTTAGCATCGCGACTTACAATGATCCGGCCTGTTGATAGTTGCTCGAGCCGATACGCCTGTTCGTGCTCCGAATATCCAAGAAAATGGCACAGACATGCTTGAGCTTCCAATTTCGAGCGCTTCTCCATTGGGACGTGTACATACGCATGACAGCCAAATACCTTGCCATTAGCAAGCATTAGCTTTTTCTTCATTCAATCCTCGTGTGGAGTCTTGAGCGAATCTTGAGCATGAGTTGGCAAACGATTACGGAGAAAAACAGCTGTCATAACCGCTTCTCCCCAGCCAGTACTCCTTGGCCAACCCAGCATGCTCAATCATGCACCGCGCACACTCGACAAGGGTCCGATTCACCCTTTCGGCTACACCGTTCAGTTCAGGAGTATACGGTGGCGTAAACATTATGTCAATGCCGCGATCGACGCAGAATTTGGCCATTTTAGCTGACTTGTCCACGCCGCCGTTGTCGCTGCGAAGCATCTTGATGGAACTGCCGGTTAAATTCTCAGCAAACTTTACAAAGTGAACAAACTTGTTGTAGACTTCGGACTTGTTCCGCATAAGATATGCTGCGCAGTATCGAGACTTGTCATCGATGAAAGTTACAAATTACTTCATCCCGCCGAAAGTAGAAGTCCCCATCGGTCCACACACATCGCTGTGAACAACTTCCAAAAGAGATCTTGAGCGATCCGTTGACGCAGACTGGAACTTGACACGAGTTTGCTTTCCCAGCGCACAGCCTCCGCAAAGCTCCCACTGCTTGAATGACCCAATATCAAAACCAGTTGCAAGATTGATTTTAATTATGGCGTCTAATCCGCCGTAACCAATGTGTCCAAGACGGAGCTGCCAAAATAAGGACTTCGAAATAGCCGAATTCTGACGCTCGCATGCCATGTCCACCGTCTCAACGGGTACCGGAGTCATGATTAGCTGAAACAAATCCTTTCCAGCGCGAGTGCCGATTGTCCAAACATCTCCTCCTAGCTGTACCGAGCAGCACTTGTTGTCGAAAGTCACTGGAGCGACGTCCTTGGTGAATCATCCGACAGAAAAAAATTGCGACTGAGCTCGAAATTATGCCATACTCCCTCAAGCAAACACTTTTTGATGCCACTTAAAGTAGTCATAGCCATCACAATGTCACCAACGCCAATCGCTTGGACAACGCCGTCGTCCGCGAGATGTACATTAACCGGGTCGATTTTCTTGTAGTTTTTCATAAACATCTTGGAGTGCGACATAAGCTGAGTCGCACCTGAGTCGATCACCCACACAGACTTGAGCTTGCCCAACCAATAACAGATATTCGTCCGCATCTTTATTTCGCACAACATTTGCCCGCTGAAATCGTTGTCGAGGATTGCTACTGTTGTTTTGAATTCGCGAGGGACACTCCGCAATCCAATGACCCATCTTGCCGCAGTAGCTGCACGCACCAGCCTTCTTTGCTGGCCGTCCATTGCGCCTCTTGTCAATGATAATGAACGCCTGGTCAACCACGGCTCCATCGCCTCCTTGCTCCTTGCGCTTCATATCCTCGTGAAGCAGCCGAGACGTCACTACAAAAAAGGACAAGTGAGCACTAGTTGGCAAAATGCAAAGTGAATATCTTAAAGCTCCTTAGTTCGCAAACCCTTTCATAGCTCTAAGCCTACTGGATACTCTACTGGATTTACTTACCGGCTACATCCCTTCTACCCAATCAGCTTCTACCACGTGGAGGTCCCATCTTGAACATGATTATTTGCCCATCTCAAAGTAGATCATCGAACGTTCGCGAACCATCTATTGTGCTGTCGCATATAGATGATCGCTGTCGCGCGATGTCAATGATCAACCGGTACATACCGGTTAGTCTTGCGGACTTTGAGGCGCATCCTTGTCAACAGCAAATTGTGCGCAACTTAGCCGCTCGAGGTGTTTATCTGCAACACTACCACTCGACTCGACCGGCGATTGAGCTTTGTATGCCCAAATTCGATCGTATAGCGCTGAACTGAATTGCAGAAATCGGCTTGGTCATAAGATCTGCTAACACTTCAAGTGTTGGGCAGTACTCTAATATCACATGACCATCTTCAACCTTCTCACGAACGAAATGGTATCGAATATCGATGTGCTTGGTGCGCTTGTGATATTGGGGATTCTTGGCCAACGCAATTGCCCCTTGATTATCTTCGTACACCTTCAGAGATTTATCGCTTGAGTCTTCGCCGAGTTCGCGCATTAAAGCCTTAAGCAAAACTGCCTCTTGAGTAGCTTCTGGCAGTGCCATGTACTCAGCCTCAGTCGAAGATAGTGCAACTGTTCGAACACTTTGTTCAGTACAAACACGTATCCACTAGTGCTTCGTCTTGATTCGATGTCACCTGCCCATTCAGTATCCAAATAGCCTACTAGTTCACCGCAACCGGATCCTGAAAATCGAACACCATGTGTTGGTGCTGCTTGCAGGTAGCGAAACACTCGCTTAATAGCTTGCCAGTGTGTCGGGCAAGGATCAGCAGCATACTGACTTAGAGTTCCCACAGCGGCAGCAAGGTCCGGGCGAGTACCAACCATAGGGTACATTAAGGCACCAACAGCACTGCGATAACGTCGATCTTCCACTTAAATTGGAACCTTCTTCATCGTCTCGTGGTGCTTGCAGCAATCTTCACACATAGCCTTGGTCAGCTCCAATGTCTTGAGGCGTTCTTACAGGCTTGCAATTCTGCATGCCGTACTTGATTCGATTCGACTGCAGAATTTGGTTTGCCGCATTGACACATCTCCAGACTCGTCATTTTGCTCGACTTACATTCCGCGACAGAACTTAAGCTCACCTAAGTCGGACATCTCAAATCGGTAACTCAAAGCACGCTTTGTCGCATCAAGTAAAGCCATATTGTGCACACAAGAATTAGATCGTCGACGTAGATCACTACAAATATCATGGTCATTTCATCGCGCTTGACGTACACGCAATGGTCCTTTTCGCACTTAGTAAAATCCAGTCTTGCGCATGAACTCGTCAATAGTTTGATTCCACGTTCGGGAAGACTCATTAAGTTCGTAGAGTGCACGTTTGAGCTTGCACACATGATCCGGGTACTTGGAACTGATAAAACCTTCAGGCTGGTTCATGTAAATTTCTTTATCCAGCAGACCATTAAGAAACGCTGTCTTGACCTCCACTTGGTGTAGAACTAGACCATGCTGAGCCGCTATACTCAGAATAGTCCGAATTGATGTGAACTTGGCCACAGGGGCGAATTTCTCTTCAAAGTCCACTCCGTACTTCTGCAGAAAACCGTTTGCAACGAGGCGTGCTCAATGAATCCTTCAGCACTTTCTTCCTTGAACACCCACTTGCTGCTTATCGCTTTTCGGCTGCGTGGCAGGACCACAAGCTTTCATGTTCTTGGTCAGCGATTCAAACTCAGATGCGCACGCTTCTTTTCACTTGCTGGCGTCGCTGGATTCCATAGCCGACATATATGATGTCGGCACTTCTCCCACTGAATCCACAGCGTACGCACAGTCTTTTTCTTCTTCCTTGATCGACGGAAGCAGAGTTGACATGTCTTTAAGAGGCCTTGGTTGACCTTGAGCTGGCTGTTTCTCACTTGCACGACTGCAACGCCCACTTCGTTAAG
Organism: Bremia lactucae; assembly: GCF_004359215.1. Taxonomy (NCBI): domain Eukaryota; phylum Oomycota; class Peronosporomycetes; order Peronosporales; family Peronosporaceae; genus Bremia; species Bremia lactucae. The sequence continues at coordinate 2,137,955 of NC_090615.1, read as the reverse complement.
CACTTGGTGGTCCAGACAAATTTTCAAGCGATTGAGTCCTCAGATAGCGCTTAGATCCTGGAATATAATCCGTATTCGGCCGCTCAGATTTTTGCGTTTGCTCTTGTGATGGCGGAATCTCGGACGACTCTTCGTGCATATCTCAGTCGTTTCTTCACCGTCGGTCACCACGGCCATCTTAGGCTGAAATCACCATATCCCGTCTGCCAATTTCGCTGTGAAATTCTGTTGTCCTGTCAGAGGCTTGTCCGTGTTTCCCGCTGTCAAAAGTGTTCTCTATAAACTAAGCATCGCGACTTACAATGATCCGGCCTGTTGATAGTTGTTCGAGCCGATACGCCTGTTCGTGCTCCGAATATCCAAGAAAACGGCACAGACATGCTTGAGCTTCCAATTTCGAGCGCTTCTCCATTGGGACGTGTACATACGCATGACAGCCAAATACCTTGCCATTAGCAAGCATTAGCTTTTTCTTCATTCAATCCTCGTGTGGAGTCTTGAGCGAATCTTGAGCATGAGTTGGCAAACGATTACGGAGAAAAACAGCTGTCATAACCGCTTCTCCCCAGTACTCCTTGGCCAACCCAGCATGCTCAATCATGCACCGCGCACACTCGACAAGGGTCCGATTCACCCTTTCGGCTACACCGTTCAGTTCAGGAGTATACGGTGGCGTAAACATTATGTCAATGCCGCGATCGACGCAGAATTTGGCCATTTTAGCTGACTTGTCCACGCCGCCGTTGTCGCTGCGAAGCATCTTGATGGAACTGCCGGTTAAATTCTCAGCAAACTTTACAAAGTGAACAAACTTGTTGTAGACTTCGGACTTGTTCCGCATAAGATATGCTGCGCAGTATCGAGACTTGTCATCGATGAAAGTTACAAATTACTTCATCCCGCCGAAAGTAGAAGTCCCCATCGGTCCACACACATCGCTGTGAACAACTTCCAAAAGAGATCTTGAGCGATCCGTTGACGCAGACTGGAACTTGACACGAGTTTGCTTTCCCAGCGCACAGCCTCCGCAAAGCTCCCACTGCTTGAATGACCCAATATCAAAACCAGTTGCAAGATTGATTTTAATTATGGCGTCTAATCCGCCGTAACCAATGTGTCCAAGACGGAGCTGCCAAAATAAGGACTTCGAAATAGCCGAATTCTGACGCTCGCATGCCATGTCCACCGTCTCAACGGGTACCGGAGTCATGATTAGCTGAAACAAATCCTTTCCAGCGCGAGTGCCGATTGTCCAAACATCTCCTCCTAGCTGTACCGAGCAGCACTTGTTGTCGAAAGTCACTGGAGCGACGTCCTTGGTGAATCATCCGACAGAAAAAAAAATTGCGACTGAGCTTGGAATTATGCCATACTCCCTCGAGCAAACACTTTTTGATGCCACTTGGAGTAGTCATCGCCATCACATGTCACCAACACCAATCGCTTGGACAACACCGTCGTCCGCGAGATGTACATTAACCGGGTCGATTTTTTTCTTGTAGTTTTTCATAAACATCTTGGAGTGCGACATAAGCTGAGTCGCACCTGAGTCGATCAGCCACACAGACTTGAGCTTGCCCAACCAAAAACAGATATTCGTCCGCATCTTCATTTTGCACAACATCTGCCCGCTGAAATCGTTGTCGAGGATTGCTATTGTTGTCTTGAATTCGCGAGGGACACTCCGCAATTCAATGACCCATCTGCCGCAGTAGCTGCACGCACCAGCCTTCTTTGCTGGCCGTCCATTGCGCTTCATGTCACTGATCATGAACGCCTGGCCAACCACGGCTCCATCGTCGCCTTGCTCCTTGCGCTTCATATCCTCGTGAAGCAGCCGAGACGTCACCAACTCCCATGTCAGCGTATCGATACGCGATTCCAACGTCGTTATCAAGAGCTAGTACTACTCGCTGAGACTCCCTAGAAGCGTGATCACCTAGTCATCCTCACTGACCGGAGCGCCAACAGCGTCGAGCTGCTCCGCCAGTGTCTTAGGCTTGTTGGTATGCGCGAGCACATCATCACCTTCCTCGATCATGGCTGTGAAAAAACGTCGCCGATGAAAGAGCTTGTTAGCAAGGCTTTTCTTTCGAAGTGGTCTTACAGCTTTGACCATGCATCAAATGCCCCACTAGCCGAGCGCATCAACGCCAGCTGCGAGTCTTCCACGGAAAGGCATATCGCAGCCATTGCCTTGCGGGACTTTTGCTTGTACGTAGCTTGGTCAAGCGCCGTCAGGCAGTCCTCAAACTTGACTTCTCCGCATACGACCTCCCACAGGTCACGCTCTTCGAGCACCATTTCATCTTGATCTTCCAGGCATGGAAGTTGGTTCCGTCGAATTTGTTGATCCGGGTCGTTGAATATTCCATGGCAGTCGAGGCAGAGTTGATGGCAGCGGAGGCAGAATTGAACGAGCTTGGGCTCATAACCTGAAGAAATGCACTTGTGTAGAAGGATGCAAAATGCAAAGTGAATATCTTAAAGCTCCTTAGTTCGCAAACCCTTTCATAGCTCTAAGCCTACTGGATACTCTACTGGATTTACTTACCGGCTACATCCCTTCTACCCAATCAGCTTCTACCACGTGGAGGTCCCATCTTGAACATGATTATTTGCCCATCTCAAAGTAGATCATCGAACGTTCGCGAACCATCTATTGTGCTGTCGCATATAGATGATCGCTGTCGCGCGATGTCAATGATCAACCGGTACATACCGGTTAGTCTTGCGGACTTTGAGGCGCATCCTTGTCAACAGCAAATTGTGCGCAACTTAGCCGCTCGAGGTGTTTATCTGCAACACTACCACTCGACTCGACCGGCGATTGAGCTTTGTATGCCCAAATTCGATCGTATAGCGCTGAACTGAATTGCAGAAATCGGCTTGGTCATAAGATCTGCTAACACTTCAAGTGTTGGGCAGTACTCTAATATCACATGACCATCTTCAACCTTCTCACGAACGAAATGGTATCGAATATCGATGTGCTTGGTGCGCTTGTGATATTGGGGATTCTTGGCCAACGCAATTGCCCCTTGATTATCTTCGTACACCTTCAGAGATTTATCGCTTGAGTCTTCGCCGAGTTCGCGCATTAAAGCCTTAAGCAAAACTGCCTCTTGAGTAGCTTCTGGCAGTGCCATGTACTCAGCCTCAGTCGAAGATAGTGCAACTGTTCGAACACTTTGTTCAGTACAAACACGTATCCACTAGTGCTTCGTCTTGATTCGATGTCACCTGCCCATTCAGTATCCAAATAGCCTACTAGTTCACCGCAACCGGATCCTGAAAATCGAACACCATGTGTTGGTGCTGCTTGCAGGTAGCGAAACACTCGCTTAATAGCTTGCCAGTGTGTCGGGCAAGGATCAGCAGCATACTGACTTAGAGTTCCCACAGCGGCAGCAAGGTCCGGGCGAGTACCAACCATAGGGTACATTAAGGCACCAACAGCACTGCGATAACGTCGATCTTCCACTTAAATTGGAACCTTCTTCATCGTCTCGTGGTGCTTGCAGCAATCTTCACACATAGCCTTGGTCAGCTCCAATGTCTTGAGGCGTTCTTACAGGCTTGCAATTCTGCATGCCGTACTTGATTCGATTCGACTGCAGAATTTGGTTTGCCGCATTGACACATCTCCAGACTCGTCATTTTGCTCGACTTACATTCCGCGACAGAACTTAAGCTCACCTAAGTCGGACATCTCAAATCGGTAACTCAAAGCACGCTTTGTCGCATCAAGTAAAGCCATATTGTGCACACAAGAATTAGATCGTCGACGTAGATCACTACAAATATCATGGTCATTTCATCGCGCTTGACGTACACGCAATGGTCCTTTTCGCACTTAGTAAAATCCAGTCTTGCGCATGAACTCGTCAATAGTTTGATTCCACGTTCGGGAAGACTCATTAAGTTCGTAGAGTGCACGTTTGAGCTTGCACACATGATCCGGGTACTTGGAACTGATAAAACCTTCAGGCTGGTTCATGTAAATTTCTTTATCCAGCAGACCATTAAGAAACGCTGTCTTGACCTCCACTTGGTGTAGAACTAGACCATGCTGAGCCGCTATACTCAGAATAGTCCGAATTGATGTGAACTTGGCCACAGGGGCGAATTTCTCTTCAAAGTCCACTCCGTACTTCTGCAGAAAACCGTTTGCAACGAGGCGTGCTCAATGAATCCTTCAGCACTTTCTTCCTTGAACACCCACTTGCTGCTTATCGCTTTTCGGCTGCGTGGCAGGACCACAAGCTTTCATGTTCTTGGTCAGCGATTCAAACTCAGATGCGCACGCTTCTTTTCACTTGCTGGCGTCGCTGGATTCCATAGCCGACATATATGATGTCGGCACTTCTCCCACTGAATCCACAGCGTACGCACAGTCTTTTTCTTCTTCCTTGATCGACGGAAGCAGAGTTGACATGTCTTTAAGAGGCCTTGGTTGACCTTGAGCTGGCTGTTTCTCACTTGCACGACTGCAACGCCCACTTCGTTAAGCACTTGGTGGTCCAGACAAATTTTCAAGCGATTGAGTCCTCAGATAGCGCTTAGATCCTGGAATATAATCCGTATTCGGCCGCTCAGATTTTTGCGTTTGCTCTTGTGATGGCGGAATCTCGGACGACTCTTCGTGCATATCTCAGTCGTTTCTTCACCGTCGGTCACCACGGCCATCTTAGGCTGAAATCACCATATCCCGTCTGCCAATTTCGCTGTGAAATTCTGTTGTCCTGTCAGAGGCTTGTCCGTGTTTCCCGCTGTCAAAAGTGTTCTCTATAAACTAAGCATCGCGACTTACAATGATCCGGCCTGTTGATAGTTGTTCGAGCCGATACGCCTGTTCGTGCTCCGAATATCCAAGAAAACGGCACAGACATGCTTGAGCTTCCAATTTCGAGCGCTTCTCCATTGGGACGTGTACATACGCATGACAGCCAAATACCTTGCCATTAGCAAGCATTAGCTTTTTCTTCATTCAATCCTCGTGTGGAGTCTTGAGCGAATCTTGAGCATGAGTTGGCAAACGATTACGGAGAAAAACAGCTGTCATAACCGCTTCTCCCCAGTACTCCTTGGCCAACCCAGCATGCTCAATCATGCACCGCGCACACTCGACAAGGGTCCGATTCACCCTTTCGGCTACACCGTTCAGTTCAGGAGTATACGGTGGCGTAAACATTATGTCAATGCCGCGATCGACGCAGAATTTGGCCATTTTAGCTGACTTGTCCACGCCGCCGTTGTCGCTGCGAAGCATCTTGATGGAACTGCCGGTTAAATTCTCAGCAAACTTTACAAAGTGAACAAACTTGTTGTAGACTTCGGACTTGTTCCGCATAAGATATGCTGCGCAGTATCGAGACTTGTCATCGATGAAAGTTACAAATTACTTCATCCCGCCGAAAGTAGAAGTCCCCATCGGTCCACACACATCGCTGTGAACAACTTCCAAAAGAGATCTTGAGCGATCCGTTGACGCAGACTGGAACTTGACACGAGTTTGCTTTCCCAGCGCACAGCCTCCGCAAAGCTCCCACTGCTTGAATGACCCAATATCAAAACCAGTTGCAAGATTGATTTTAATTATGGCGTCTAATCCGCCGTAACCAATGTGTCCAAGACGGAGCTGCCAAAATAAGGACTTCGAAATAGCCGAATTCTGACGCTCGCATGCCATGTCCACCGTCTCAACGGGTACCGGAGTCATGATTAGCTGAAACAAATCCTTTCCAGCGCGAGTGCCGATTGTCCAAACATCTCCTCCTAGCTGTACCGAGCAGCACTTGTTGTCGAAAGTCACTGGAGCGACGTCCTTGGTGAATCATCCGACAGAAAAAAAAATTGCGACTGAGCTTGGAATTATGCCATACTCCCTCGAGCAAACACTTTTTGATGCCACTTGGAGTAGTCATCGCCATCACATGTCACCAACACCAATCGCTTGGACAACACCGTCGTCCGCGAGATGTACATTAACCGGGTCGATTTTTTTCTTGTAGTTTTTCATAAACATCTTGGAGTGCGACATAAGCTGAGTCGCACCTGAGTCGATCAGCCACACAGACTTGAGCTTGCCCAACCAAAAACAGATATTCGTCCGCATCTTCATTTTGCACAACATCTGCCCGCTGAAATCGTTGTCGAGGATTGCTATTGTTGTCTTGAATTCGCGAGGGACACTCCGCAATTCAATGACCCATCTGCCGCAGTAGCTGCACGCACCAGCCTTCTTTGCTGGCCGTCCATTGCGCTTCATGTCACTGATCATGAACGCCTGGCCAACCACGGCTCCATCGTCGCCTTGCTCCTTGCGCTTCATATCCTCGTGAAGCAGCCGAGACGTCACCAACTCCCATGTCAGCGTATCGATACGCGATTCCAACGTCGTTATCAAGAGCTAGTACTACTCGCTGAGACTCCCTAGAAGCGTGATCACCTAGTCATCCTCACTGACCGGAGCGCCAACAGCGTCGAGCTGCTCCGCCAGTGTCTTAGGCTTGTTGGTATGCGCGAGCACATCATCACCTTCCTCGATCATGGCTGTGAAAAAACGTCGCCGATGAAAGAGCTTGTTAGCAAGGCTTTTCTTTCGAAGTGGTCTTACAGCTTTGACCATGCATCAAATGCCCCACTAGCCGAGCGCATCAACGCCAGCTGCGAGTCTTCCACGGAAAGGCATATCGCAGCCATTGCCTTGCGGGACTTTTGCTTGTACGTAGCTTGGTCAAGCGCCGTCAGGCAGTCCTCAAACTTGACTTCTCCGCATACGACCTCCCACAGGTCACGCTCTTCGAGCACCATTTCATCTTGATCTTCCAGGCATGGAAGTTGGTTCCGTCGAATTTGTTGATCCGGGTCGTTGAATATTCCATGGCAGTCGAGGCAGAGTTGATGGCAGCGGAGGCAGAATTGAACGAGCTTGGGCTCATAACCTGAAGAAATGCACTTGTGTAGAAGGATGCAAAATGCAAAGTGAATATATTAAAGGTCCTTAGTTCGCAAACCGTTTGCTTTCTCAACTCCTACTCGATACTCGACTGGATTTACTTACCGGCAAGATCACTTCTAGCCTATCAGCTTTTATCACGTGGAGGTCCCATCTTGAATATGATCATTTGCCAATCTCAAAGAAGATTATCGAATGTTCGCGGAACCAGCAGTTGTGCTGTCGCATGTGGATGATCGCTGTCGTGCGATGTCGATGATTAACCGGTACATACCGGTTAGGCTTGCGCACTTCGAGCCGCATCCTTTTCAACAGCAACTTGTGCGCAACTTAGCCGCTCGAGGTGTTTATCTGCAACAGTTGGTCACCATGTTTGCTGTCCGTTGAAGTATCCGAAGCCAATAGAGTCCATCAACAAGATCCGACGTAGCCACCACTTGCTTGGTTTCTTTCTGCGCAATGTGCATGTAATCACCGTCAAACACTACTTGAAAACTGCCAGTCTTGTTAACCTGCGGCACCGAAAACAGATTCTCGTTCATTTTCGGCACAACAGTGCATCCGTGATCTCGATGTCGCATTCGTTGCCATTGGGCAGAACCACTCGCTCGATGATAGTTCCCACACCCTTGATTGCATTATTGCTGCCGTCAGCCTCTGAAAGCTCGCCTTCATCTCGCTCGTTGAGACTTGCAAATTTGGCCTTGTCGTTACATATATGATGCGTCACACCACTGTCGACCGCCCACATCCCTGGCATATTCTTGTCCGTTGATAGCCCACACTCAAGCGAAACTGCTAAGGCGACTCGATCATGCTGCTCGTAGTCGTCCTCGCTGCGCCAGTGGACATTGTTGGCTCGCGTCCACGACTATCGCCGCCGCGTCTTGGGCCCTTGTTCTCAGCTTTTTGTTTGGTCCAGCACCGTTCTGCCGTGTGTCCAAGTTTCCGCAGTACGTGCAGTGGTGCTGTTCACACTCGACACTGAACGCCTTGGCCTCGTATTCAGTCTTGATTACCGTAGTCTTTGCACCTTGCCTCTTGATATGCTCGTTAGTAAACACTTTCACGACGTCCCGTGATCGAAGCTCCGCGCTGTTCATCTCCAAGTTGAGCACGACATTCTCGTAGCTTTTAGGCAGACTGCGCAGTAAGCAAATCGCGACGTCCTCGTCCTCCATCTTGGCGCCGATGCTTGAGAGCTATGCACTGATGTTGAGAAGCTTGTTGCAACGATGAAAAACATTGCCGTCTTCCGACATTTCCATACTAAAGAGCTGATGCTTCAAGAAGATATGTCCCGCCTTCTGCGACCCGCCGTATAGTGTCTTGATACGCGCCCACGCAACCCAAGCTTCCTCGCAGTCGTCAACTACGTGATGATAGTCTGCGTCTATATATAAAAGCATAAGACCGAACGCGACGTTGCTTGTCTTGACGTAGTCTTTCATGGCGCACGGGTCCGCAAACGTCGGCGACATCTCTCAATTCACGACGTGCCACGTCGACTTGGTGAGGAACACGCCACGCATGTAGCGGCTCCAAGTCGCAAAGTTTCCCCATTGAATCGATCAATAGAGGCCTTGGCCGAGGGATCTTCTGAAGAGGACATGGCGCTTGGGCTCATAACCTGTTATTTGCTGAAGCCGAAGAGAGTGAAGAAGAAAGAGAGCGAAGCAAAAAGTCTGCTGTTGAGGCGAAGACACTTCAGCCGAAGAAGGAATATTTGGAAGTGATGATTTATTGAAATTTACACTTCTAGTTCTCATAACCACTCAATTCTACATATTTGGATTAACTATACTATAGTATAAGTAACAACTATGTTTAACCGCTGTTTGAATTGAACCGGTTCGGGTTATGTACATTCCTGAAACCCACAAACCTCAATACTGTTTTGGTCTACCGTATCGTGAGTGTCCCAATCTCAAAGTCTTGCTCAATTTCGATTCCGAGAAAGTACTTGAGCTGGCCCATATCCGTCATCTCAAATCTGTGGCTCAGGGCTAACTTGGTTTCTTGAAGCATCTTGCTGGTACTGCTAGCCAATATTAAGTCGTCGACATATAATGCAACAAAAATCAGGTCTTGACCATCCCACTTCATGTAGATGCACTGATCGGATTCACACTTCTTGAATTCCAGTCCCAGCATAAAGTCGTCATTTGTCTTGTTCCACATGCGAGGTGATTGCTTCAGACCGTACAGCGACCGTTGTAACTTGCACACGTAACCTGGATTGGCTGTATCACTGAAGCCATCAGGCTGCGTCATGTAAATATCTCCGTCGAGCTGACCATTAAGAAACGCCGTTATCACATCCATTCGATGGACCGTAAGTCCGTACTTGGCAGCCAGAACTTAGCAAAATCCGGATCGATGAAAACTTCGCCACCGACGCAAACGTTTCTTATAGTCGATGCCGAATTTCTGTGCGAAACCTTTCGCCACAAGGCGCGCCTTGTATCGCTCAACTTCTTCGAGGCTGCGTACGTTGTGGATTTTCAGTGCGAGAAATGCCAACCACGTTCAAGTTGGCGACGGTATCCAATGACGCCGCTAAAAAAATGGAAGGAAGTGTGCAGCTTGGAAATGGACTCGCTACAAAAGAACAAGACTTAGACACTTGTGCCCCCGATGGGTATTTCGAGTTAAGCAAAACCAAGCTGGTGATCTTGAGCTGTAGCTGACATTTCTTCAAGCGATTGATATTGACTGTGTCGTTTGGGCCCTGGCGCTTCAGTCGCTTTTTCGAGCGATTGGGTCCTTTGGTGTCGCTTTCTGCCAGGCTCAAATTCTTCATTCTGCGCAGATTCTTCATTTTCGTGATCGGTTTGGTCGTGTTGTGGGGAGTCCTGTTCAGTCGCTTCATCATCATCTTGAATAACGACCTCATTATAGCGCCGGTCGCGCTTCCCACTATCAAACGTATTTTCCATAAACTTTGCGTCGCGACTGACAAGCACACGACCACTCTCAACTTCTATGCTCTGAGTAGCCAAGAAACCGACAGCGTACCGACCAAGCGTCAAATTTGCTTCGCTTTTACTTAGGTAGTGTAAGTTATGCATGGCATCCAAAAACCTTCAGATTCGTTTCGCAGCAGAGATACCGTGGTAATGTGCGAGTACTCATCCGTGAAAGTGAGAAGTACCGCTTGCCGCTAAAAGTTGTTGACTGCATAGGTCTACAAACATCACTGTGAATAACTTCCAACACTTTCTTTGCATGATGTGGTGACTTTTGCATCAAACTCACTCGCGTTTGTTTGCCAATCGCACAACGATCGCACAGCTCCCACTGATTGACCGACGCAAGATCAATGTCAACACCATAGTTCCTTTTGACTTTGACGATAGTGTCTAGACCACTATATCTAATGTGTCTAAGTCGAAGATGCCAGAGTACGAAGCGGTGTCCCCATGGCATCCCGACGAGCTTGTCACATTGGCTTCGTCAGTGCTGACAGGCATCATGCATAACTTTGCGCGCGCGCCAAGCTTTCACTGCATACCCTTTGCCTTGACAAAACAGCCATCGCTTTCGAACGTGACGGGTCCCATATCCTTTGTTAAGCGTCCAGCGGAGATGAGTTTGCGCGATAGCTTTGGAATGTGTCATACTCCGCGAAGCATACCCTTCTTCACGTCATGGGGCGTCTTCATCGACTTTACAATGTCACCAGTCCCGATTGCATGAACGACAACGTCGTCAGCCAGATGAAAGTCCACAGGAGAAATATCGTTGTAGTTCTTCATAAACTCTTTCGAGAAAGTCATCTGCTGCGTCGCACCCAAGTCGACCTGCCATACGCAACTCAACTTGGTGGCTCATTAGATTCCAACAACCGAGAAGAGAAAATCACTTGAGTCGTCTTCACTCTGCGCGACGTTTGCACGCTGTGCTGGCCGTTGCCGATCTGCGTTCTCACGAGTTCGCACCGATACACTTGGCGATCCAAGGCCCGTGCTCTCCACAATAATGGCACGCACTGCTGGCCTTAGCGGGCGCTTGACGTCCCTTACGTTGTCCGTTGTCATAAACGCTTGTCCTTGCCCGTGCGCAGCTCCATCGACGCCGCCACGTTGTTCCTTGGGTTTCATATCTTCATGCATAAGCCGAGACGTCACAAGCTCCCACGACAACGAGTCAGATCTTGATTCCAACGCCGTAATCAGGAACGCGTACGACTCGCTCAAACTTGCGAGAAGCGTGATGACCAGATTATCCTCGCTGACCGGAGCGCCCACCGCATCGAGTTGCTCCGCCAATGTCTTGATCTTGTTGATGTGTTGAAGCACGTCATCACCTTCGTCCATCATCGTCATGAAGAAGCGTCGACGTAAGAAAAGCTTGTTCGCCAGACTCTTCTTTTTAAAATGCCCTTCAAGACGCGACCATGCATTATGTGCGCCGTACGCCGACCGGACCAAAGGAAGTTGCGAGTCCTCCATCGCGAGACAGATTATCGCCATGGCCTTGCGTGACTCGCGCTTGTAAGTCGCTTGGTCCATCGAGTTCGTCAGATGCTCAGGCTTCACTTCCCCGCTTACTGCGAGGGTTGATATCCTCGCTACGATTGAGATAACTCGTTCCTCGAAGCGCGGCTCCGGATCCCTTGAACCAGGATTCATAAAGCTTTAATAGCTTGTAGGACCCCCTGAGTTGTTAAACCAAGCATACGATCCCCGAAAGATCCAGACGCAGCCCAAAGTAAGCCGCCACAAGCTCTCCAAAAGCCCCCTAGGCCCAATGATCCACCGGCACTTACCAGTTGGTCTGGTGCATGTCGAGGCGCGTTCTTAACAATACTCTCGCTTGGCTCGGCAGCTTCTGGCCCTTGTACGGCTCTTCCTTGGCGACTACGATTGCCAAGATGACGGCCAAGAGGATGATGATACGAAAGACATTCGTGACTTGAGTAGGCCCCATACTATCGTGGAAAAGAACTCGTGGTGGCGCCGTCACGTGCGTCGTCAGCTCGGCGATCGTGAGCTGGAGACGCTCGTGCTGCACCGCTGACTCCACAGCTGCTAAGCACCAAAATGAACTACAGCCCCCTGCTTTGGATGACAGCGTGGTTATACGCCAACATCGAATCAACTTCCGCGATGCCGTAGAACATGATCTATTACCTAACTTCAGTGCCATTTATGGCTGGTAAAGTGGCAATTTTGAAGGCATACTAATATTACAATAATGGGACATAGCTAGGATGATTCCACAAAAGAAAAATCAACAAAGTCAATAGAGAGATTACATATACCATTACGAAGTCGTTACCTTGCCGCCTGCGACTTAAATTGAAGGCTGAAGCACATCTCGCGACGGGCATGCCGCCCGATCATAAGGGTCGAACGGGGCTCGTCGTCTTTGCAGACAGACTGAGCAAAATGGTGCATTTAGCACCATGTAAAAATTCGCGATCGTTCCGTGTGCAGTACCGATTCCAACCAACTGTTGGAAGTCAGTAAGTCTGGACTTCATGTTTGGCATGCCGTCCGATCGTAAGGGTCGGACGAGGCTCGTCGTCTTTGTAGACAGACTGAGCAAAATGGTGCAAATAGCACGAATAAAAAATTGCGATAGTTCCGTGTGCAGAGCCCAAAATAAATCGTCTAAGTCCTGCTCTTCCAGCACCATCTGCATCTTGAATTTCCACTGATGAAAGGTCACCCCGTCAAACTTGTTGATACGGGCGGTTGAAGTCACAGAGGCGTCCATGGCAAGAGCGAAGGAAGGGGCGGGGGCAGCAGTCAGTTGGTCTTGGGCTCATAACCTAATGCAAAGGTCATGTGGGCACTGGTTGGCATAATGTAAAGTAATTATATTAAAGGACTTAGTCGCAAACCTTTTGCTTGTTTTCTCTAAGCCAACCATTACTTCTAGCCAATCAGCGCTTCTGAAATATTCTAGAAGCTTCTGACGTCATCAACTGACGTCATGACCGGTATCTACCGGTATATTGCGGTACCCGCCTTTGTCCTGCTTGCTGCTCGAGGCGTCTTCTTCACAGCGTCCTTAACAACAAGCAGTGCCGACAAGATGCTTCAAGAAACAGAACGCACTCAGCTGCCGGTTTGAGATGACCGATGGGGTCAGCTTAAGTGCTTTCTCAATATCGAAACTGGGCAAGACATAGGAAGTGGGAATTTGACGCTGCGGCAGACCAAGTTCGCCTGCGATATTCCAAGCAAATTCGAGATGGTGAACAGTAAGCCGTGAGGACGCCTGCTGGTAGGCGGCTCGGCACTTCTTCTGGGAACACATCGCGATGTTTCCACAGAACCTCAAAGAACGGACTGTCTCTCAAGGCATCCCAGCCTTGAGCAGCGAACCGTTTATTTATTTTTTTGTTTCTAGGACGCTTTCGTCCATTGTGGACGACGAGCAACAGTCCACCAAGTTCTCT
>NC_090615.1:2094804-2123337 GCF_004359215.1 Bremia lactucae | reverse complement strand
GACTATTTCGTGGATCTTTCCTTCCTTTAATTCGGCAAGGAACAGATCCCACGACATCTCCGGGAGATTTACTATCTCCTCGGCAGATTTAAAGACTTGCCGGAGCACCTCAACTGAGGATGCCTCCGCAATTTCGTCTTTGACGGCCTCGAACACCTCGTTCGAAGGCCCGTCCTCTTTATTAGAGACTGATCCAAAGGTCACTCGTTTAGACGTGCCTTTGATCGTCCTAATCTGTCGGGTACTCGTTCTTCGAGTCACCACGACCTTTTTCTGGGAAGCGGGTAACGTTGCACTCCTGGCTAACGCACCCCTTCCAACCGCACCAGGCTCTTGGCGGATGACGCTGGGCGTCATCCCTCCTAATGCGAATGCACACATGTGCATCACATTCACAAGGGTTGGTCACAAATGTGCACCACACCCGAGTGCTGGGTCTAAATACTATTATTTAGTAATTTACTATCCCCTTAAGTACACCAAGTGCACTTAACAGGATCTGTGTATCATTAGGGCAACTTTAGCCCGTTACATTTAATGAAAGTCCTACTCTGCACGTACTTGTGTACGTGAAGTGACGTGAGGCACCGCTCGCACTGAGGTAGTCCGTCCATGGACCACAGTTCCATCATCTAGCATGGACATGTTAGATGATAATAGAAATACGCGTCACGTTTCGCGTGATAGCTAATCCTTTCTAAGTGACATAGGAAGGTATCAGTCGAACGAATGAGTTCGACCGTAGGGCACGATGCCATCTTGGTCATGCTGTCCGGTTTGAATAGAGATGCCCTCCATTCAGCCATCACCAAGCTCATACAACATGAAGTTGACGAGGCGAAGGAGAAAGCAGCCTTGCTTAATCAGCAATGCTCTCAACAGGCAGAACTGTTGAGGTTACAATAGGTACAGAACCCTGTACCTGGGATGACGCACACGCATCGTCCCAAAACCCTTAAAGATTGACATCTCTAAGTATAGGGAGTCGAAGAAGACTCTCTCTTAAGATGGCTTGTCGAGTTGGACGATGCCATAAGGGCTCGTCACATCGTCGACGAGCAAATGCAAGTCGCATTTGCTCCGTCAAATTTGGCAGGTCGAGCCAAAACTTGAGCGCGAGGGCCTTAAGTTGCGCGACCCACCTGTCTTTAAGTCGCTAGAGTTTTTAATGCTCGGCTCAAACAGATGTTTGAACTGCCCAAGGCTGAGTTCGAAGCTCGATCAACTTCTAAAACTCAAGCAAGCAAGCGTGATGTTCTCGCTTATGTCCAGCACATACGACTCTCAGCGAGTTGTATCACGAGCAACCCAGTTCATGAACACACATTGATTACAATGTTCTTGCAAGGTCTTATGGATGGTCCCGTAAAGACCCACCTGTTCCACTTGGAACTGGATACGCTTGAGGAAGCAATCCGTTGCGGAACAGGAGGACTTTAGCTTGAGACAAGCATAATACCTTAAATAAATTTGTGTAAAAATATGGGTAAAAGGGTATGAGCTCGTCATCGAATCGTCCCCCAAGACGACACGAGCTTGGAGGTCCAAAATCTATGGACCTCTCTTATGTCGGAAGCGAGAGACCTCGCTTTTTGACCAATAAGCGATTGCAGAGATGCAATCGCTGCAAAAGTGAGGTCACTACGCTCATGAGTGTAAGGCCCTACGCCCAGTACCGAGGGGTACGTACTTATGGACCGAATGCCAAAAAAAGCAACGGTCGAGGGTCCGACGTTGTTGCGAAAACGCAACAGCGAGGCGGACCGCCAAAAAACTATCGGGGTCGGTAGAAGCGCCCGGCCCTACTGATCTAGCAACCTCTAGAGAAATTGCAAATCTCTTGACTAAAGTTTGCCCCAGACACACAATCATTATATGTCTCTGCACCTGGCGATGAGGTATCCCTCTGCTCCCGTATCCCTCATCACCTTGAATTTAAAGTGACAAAAGATTGTCACATAGAGCCCAAGTGGACTTTGGGGCGTTGAATAACTTTATTCGTCGCCAGTCGCTAAAGAATCATAGGCTCAAACATGTTGAGCGCGACATCCATTCAACGAGGATGACGGTGCGTCTAGCGACAGGCGCATCGATATCAGTAATGAAACGCGTAGTGAAATTTCACTACACGTTAAGAGATTTACAGTACGATGATGATTTCGTCGTACTGGATTTAGATGACAAATTTGATGTCATCCTAGGTTTACCTTGGCTCAGAAAATATGAGCCCACGAATCAGCTGGCCGCATCGATCAATAAGATGCCTGTCATCTGATGAACGTCTTGGAGCGTCCACAAGTGTGTCGATGTACAACGAGTGAGTGCGATTGCCTCAATTGTGGTACGGTCGTTAGTACGACTGCACAAGATTACAGTGCGATTACTAATCACACTGTAGAGTCAATTGCCGGCGGCTGTGCAAATACCCAGGCAGCGGCGAAGGTCCACCACTCGAATAAGTCGAGTGGATGGAGACATGAATGCACGCCTAGCGGGCGACATTCGGGAAGATACCGGTTGTCCAAAAGATAATCCTAGGTCGAGTAAAGAGCCGACCGTAGAGGACCAGACAGTGATAGCGCAATCACTGGGAGTACTTAAGACAAATCTTTTAAACAAGGATATTATTGAATACAGGGATGAATTCCATGAAGCAGTTCCGTATGAGTTGCCTAAGGATATAGGCACTCGACATGAGATCGAGCTCAATTTGGGCTCGAAGTACTGTGTCATGAAGCAGTGGCCACTGCCTCGTGACCAAGTACTTGCGATCGATAAATTCTTTATCGATCGTTCAAAAGCGGGCCATGTAAGGGAGCCAACCTCCCCACATAGCTTTTGGACCTTCTGTGAGCGAAGTCACAGGAGGGTGGTGGGTAGTGCACGCATTCAATAAATGAATGCTGCAACGGTGCCGGCTTAAACGCCGGTACCTAGAAAAGACGTAATCATAGATGGTATGTCTAAGAGTACCATCTTTTCGTCTATGGATCTGATGGATGGATTAATCAGATCCTTATGCATGAGCGGGGACATCCCGTACACAGCCGTGAGCACTCCAGTAGGATGCTCTGGGAGTGGCTAGTAATTCCACAGGGGCCTAGTAACGCCCCTGCAACTTTCAACAGATGCGTAACGAATCTGTTGAGACCGGTGCAAAAATTCGCACCGAGTTATTTTGACGATGAATTCGACCATAGCCGGGCCATGGACGGAAAGACGGACGTGGAAATTCATAAAACTCACGTTCGTCAGGCTCGTACACTTATACGAAGCATACATTGTACGCAAATCTCAAGAAGCGTATATTCGCGGCAAGCGGAATACTATTTCTTGGGTGCATCGTCGGAAAACACGGCTTGCGCCCTGATCCCGAAAAGATCAAGGCAATTACCGACTGGCCAGTTCCAGTCGATGTGAACCGACTTAGAAAGTTCTTTGGGCTAGCGGCGTACTCGCACAAGTACTCACGCAATTATGCCGAGATGAAAGTTCATCTCTCTCGTCTCTTGATAAAAGACGAGAAATGGTTATGGAACGCTTAAAGTCTGCGTTCCTTTAAAGGTATCAAGCAAAGCTTGATGCAATCGCCCATCTTGGCGATTGCAGATCAAAACAGATCATTCCATGCGGTCTGTGACGCCAGCGATTTTGCAATCGGCTCTGCGTTATACAGACGGCGCAGAGCGCGTCGTCAGTTACCAATCGCGTCAGCTGCAACCAGCTGAACGCAATAACCGAGTGCATGAGAAGAAACGCCTTGCCATGAAATATGCACTGACTAAATTTAAGGTCTATCTCCTCGGAGATAGACCGTTCATCGTATATACGGACCAGGCGTCATTACGCACGGCCGTAGACAGCCCACGCCTCTCGCAAAGAATGGCGAGGTGGCTGTCTTTCTTCGCGGAGTATAATTTTTCCTAGGAATATAAACCAGGACGACTGAATGCTGTCGCTGATGCGTTATCACGCCGACCCGATTTTGAGTCAGCAGTGCAATCCAATAGTGAAAATAATCCCACTGTTGCAACACTCACTACGAGTGTTCCGTCATCAACCTTAGTTGATGACATAAAGAAAGCCTACACAGAAGATAATGACCTTCTATGTTTGATGGATCATTTAATGAATTCATCCGATAAATCTTTTTTTAAAGATTTACCGGCTTTATATCGATCTTCATCCGATCGATACACAACACGCAACGGCTTACTGTACTACACAGCCGTTGCAGGCGACACTCCACGTGTCGTTCGTCCATGCTCACAATAATTTGCGCTAGTGCTTCACGTCAGTGTCACGATGCACCGGCAAGTGGGCATCGTGGACGTGAGAGAAACTTATCTCACAGTAAGTCGCGACCTCTACTGGCCCAGCCAGTATTAGTTCTTGCGCAAGTACATTCGAGCTTGCGAGGTATGTCAACGGATGAAGCCTAGCCCTTCATCTCGTGCACCTCTCCAACCTCTACCACTTCCGGCAGAATGTTGGCAGTCCGTATCTATGAACTTCGTCTTCGGATTTCCCGGAAACGAACACAAAAACAATGGAATCTTTGTTTTGGTAGACAGATTCAGCGAGATGGTACATGTTGTTGCAGTACCAGAGTCAATTACGGCTCCGAGCTGTGTCCGTGTCTTTATCGACACGGTATTCAAACTCCACGGTTTACCCGTGAACTGGTCTCGGATAGAGATCCACGGTTTACGGCGGAGTTTTAGTAATCCGTGTTCCGATCTCTCGGAACGCGGCGTACTATGTCAACTTCTGATCATCCGGAGACAGATGTTCAGACGGAACGCATAAATCGCGTCCTCGAAGAGATACTTCGAGGTTATCGTATACGAATTGGAGCGAGTTATTACCGATGGTCGAATTCGCCATCAACAATTCGGTACATGCGTCTACAACGCATAAAATGTTCTTCGTGAATGGCCTACACCACGCATACCCACCAATTAGAGGTACCTTTTAGTTAAAGGGGGGGTGAACTCGCACGAGCAAAACCATTTCTGGTTCATGCTCACCACGCGTCGAAGTTACCAACCACGCGAGTGAGGTCGATATCGAAGCAATCGCCATCGAAAATGAGAGGCAGTGCGCACAAAGCGCACTGGAAAAAACAAAACAAATAAGTCAACAGAGGAATTTCTGCTGGCTAGAAAATCAGTAATTCGTTAAGTACAGGATTCCATTACTAACGCAGTGGGCCGTCAAAAATGGAACGCAGACAAACAAGGAGAGCTTATGTTCTTCTATTTAGAATTAATGACCTAGTACTACTACTCTACGGTACACTTACCTAAGCGTGCAGTACGCGGTTTCTTCCGGGGACGGATCTGACCACCCTTTTCAAGAATCCCTAAAAGATTTTTGTGGTCACGAACCAGATTCTCATGCTGAATCTGGAGATTCTCATGTCGGGTCCGAAGACCCTCGAAACCGCGATGAGCTGACGATAACTCATCACGAAGAGCTGACGACAGCTCATCACAAAGGGCTGACGATAGCTCATCACGAAGAGCTGACGATAGCTCATCACGAAGAGCGTGATATTTCCGTTCGTACTCCAACACTGTGTACGCACTCTTTGAACGATTTTCCAACCATCGATATAGTGAGCTTGCACCGTCTGCTCCAACGAGTGACATTTACCGCGCTCGTGTTCAAGGTTCTATCCAATACATGGAGGTAGCGATCGAGTTTGTCGATCAGGTCCCTGCTGGTGCGAAGACACCCAGCAAGAGGAATCCCTCCCCAAAGGGCGATGGCAAGAATTAGCATGCGAGACGCATGAGTTCTGCATCGACCACTGAGGGGTCGGGAAATGCAGGAGCGCAGTAGCGGCGGGATGCCCTAATGACGCGGACTCTGAAGCTTCCCCTAAGTTCAGAGTTGTCGAACAAATTGGTAGCATAGTCCCCGAGGTCTCGAAATTTCGGACCTCAACCCTGCTGATCTATAGCGCTCGAGTACGGAACTATGACCATGTGATGACCCTCTTAGTGGATTCGGGTGCAAAACAAATTCTGTAAAACTCGCGACTCTAGAACAGAGACCGGCGGTGTTAAGTCGCTTTACCAGGATGGCAAGCGAGAAGAGGCGACAGATCGTTTAGCGAACGGCGCGCTCGTGTAGTCTGAGGGAGTTCAGGTAGAACTCGCCTTCAGCTTTAGTGACTTCTCTTGTAAAGAGAAGTTTACAGTGCTAAGTATGGAGCGTCCATACGACCTCATCCTAGGCAT
The DNA here is from genome assembly GCF_004359215.1 of Bremia lactucae. Lineage (NCBI taxonomy): Eukaryota > Oomycota > Peronosporomycetes > Peronosporales > Peronosporaceae > Bremia > Bremia lactucae. The sequence goes on along the minus strand of NC_090615.1, from coordinate 2,117,089 downwards.
GCCATGGTTGGCAAGACACCAACCATGGATAGACTGGCGTTCACGCACAGTTGCTAACTTTTCGCAGAACACTGAAAAGGATATGCTCCTGCGAGAGGCCTTTGCAACTGATGTCGTGTAAAAACACAGTTGAGAGTTCGTTGACGGGATGTCAAACGTCACAGAATTCTTCCCAGAACCGTAAGCCGGGTGTAGCTGAAAGTGTACCGACTGGATGTCAGGTGACACTAATTCCTACCCAGCTCGTGGAGACTAGAGTAGTGAAAAGGACGATGACAAGTAGTCATGTTCCGAATGTTCTGAACAGAGCCAAAGCCTGTGGCAGTAGACGGTGATCTGACAGGAAGTCGAGCGTCGCATGAACCGGCACAGTGCCTAGAGTCTGGTGCGGTTGTAAGAAATGCGTTAATCAGGAGAGAAACGGCACCCGCTTCCCAGTCAAGTGTCGTGGTGACTCGAAGAACGAGTACCAGACAGATGAGGACGATCAAAGACACGTAATAAATGACCTTTGGATCGGCACCAATTAAAGAGGACGAGCCTTTGAACGAGGTGTTCGAGGCCATCACAATATAGCGGAGGCATCCTCAGTTGAGTTGCTCCAGCATGTCTTCAAATCTGCCGAGGAGATAGTAAAACTCCCAGAGTGTCGCGGGATCTGCTCATTGCCGAAATTAAGGAAGGAAGATTCCGAAATAATCACACCAGTTCCAGAAGAGAACTTGGTGGACTGTTACTCGTCGTCCACAATGGACGAGAGCGTCCTAGAAACGGACAAAAAGAAACGATTCGCTGCTGAAGGTTGGGATGCTTTGAGAGACAGTGCGTTCTTCAAGTTCTGTGGAAACATCGCGATGTGTTCCCAGAAGAAGTGCCGAGTTACCTACCAGCAGATAGGGGCATCGAGCACGAAATTGATTTGGAACCTGGCACCAAGTATTGTGTGACCAGGCAATGGCCGTTGCCGAAAGAACAAGTCGATTATATCGATGAGTTCTTCGACAAACGAGCCAAGGCGGGACATGTCCGTGACAGTAAATCTTCCCACTGCAGTCCGACCTTTCGTGTGCGCTAAGCCACAGGTGGATGAAGCGTGGTTCATGCTTACAAATAAGTTGAGCACGGCGACCATACCGGCGCAAACGCCAATCCCGTGGAAAGCTGTCTTGTGAAACTCCGTCAATTATCTTTTCCGCGTTGGATTTAAAGGATTGCTACTATAAGGTACTCATGCGAGAGTCCGACGTAGCCAAAACTGCAGTAAGCACCCCAAGCTGTATGCTTTGGGAGTGGCTTGTAATGCCCCATGTTTGAAAGAACGCACCAGCGACATTCAACCGAGAGTTGGCTCGTGCTGCATCAGCACGGTCTCTACGCGCCCCATTACTATGACGATGTATTTGTTCATAGTAGGGTAGAAGACGGGCTGAGTGAGTTAGAGTGACACAACCGTCATTTAGATGCTGTGCTGCAGATTTTGGGTAACACCCAATTGTACGTCACTTGCAAAAGTGCGTCGTTGGTGTCCCCGAGATACCTATGCTGGGCTGCATCTTGGGTACACATGGTGTACGAGCATACACAGACAAGGTAAAATCGGTAAAAGAATGGCCAATCCCACGACATGTGAAGGATTTGCGCCAATTCCTAGGGCTTGCTAATTAGTTGCATAAGTATAGCAAGAATTGTGCAGAGCGGACTAAAGCCCTTGTCAGATCTCCTTAAAGGACGCAGAATGAGTTTGGTTAAAAGAACAAGAAGATGCTTTCACATCAATGAAGCAATCTCTTGTAGAGGCACCGGTCATGGCATTGCCAGACGCGGATAAGTTCTTTAGCGTCGTCTGCGATGCAAGCAATTTTGCAATTGGCAGCGCGCTCTTGCAAAAGGATGACGGCGGCGTTGACCGTGTCATTTCTTATCAGTCCCGGCTTTTAAAAGCCGCGGGACTGAATAACTCTGTGAATGACACGGAGTTACTTGCAATATAGTATGCTCTTGTTAAGTTTCGAGTGCACCTATTGCGCACCGAACCATTTGTAGTTTATACGGATCACGCATCATTGCGGACCGCAATAACTCACCGCACCTCTCGCTAAAACTGGCAAGATGGCTTACATTCTTCTCTGAATTTAATTTTAAAGTTGAATACAAGCCCAGTAAGTCGAATGTCTTGGCTGACGCGTTGTCGCCCAGATCAGATTTCGAGGTAAGACACCAGAAAAGTGTGTCTAGTGCTAAAGGACAATCTGAGCCATCAATATTGGCAGCCATTAAGGCCTACCACGTAACGAGCTCGTTAGCCTCTGACATACAAGAGAGCTATAGTCCTGACGAACATTGTCGCCTGCTGTTTATTCACTTCGGTGGACGAAAGGTACCCCTTCCGTCTTACCTGAAGGCTAAGCTAAATTGCTTTAGCCTCAGCGATCGCCTGTTATGGTATCAGCTGTCACCTTGAGAATAAATGTGCCTTACGACACAGATCTCAAGCTGATGATCCTCCATGAGCTCCATGATGCACCACCGAGTGGTCATCTGGGCCGTGTAAAGACATTTCTAAACGTGTCAGAGGAATTTTGGTGGCCACAGGTGGCCAACTATATTAGCTTCTGCGAACAGTGTCAGCACGTAAAGCCTGCACCGTCCAGCAGTGCGCCATTAAAGCCGCTACCGATTCCAACGAATTGTTGGATGTCGGTAAGTCTGGACTTCATGTTTAGCATGCCGCCTGATCATAAGGGTCGGACAGGGCTAGTCGTCTTTGTAGACAGACTGAGCAAGATGGTGCATTTAGCACCATGTAAGACATCGATCACAGGCAAGGAGGCAGCTCTCTTGTTCCTGGATCATGTTTACCGACTACACGGGATGCCCGAGTCCATAGTATCGGACCGGGGTCCACGTTTTACGTCTGGGTTTTGGCGTCATGTGTTCGAGCTGCTAGGTAGCAAGCTCCACATGTCGACCGCAGATCATCCCCAGACCGATGGCCAAACAGAACGTGCCAATCGGATCGTGGCGGATGTCTTACGCACTATAGCAACTCCCAAAGATTAGAGCAAGCAATTGTACTTTGTGGAGCTCGCTAAAAATAACAGTGTCCACGCCAGTACGGTGAGACATCGTTTTCTATAAACGGACTGCTCCATCCTCGGATGCCAGTCTCGTTTGTGCGCGCCCGAGTTTTAGTGGGGGAGGGCCCCTCACTACGCTCGGTGCGAAAGAGGGACATAGCTTCGTCAATATGACGATGACCCGCGAGGGTATCATCTCAACGACGAAACTTGCCTTAGTGACCCTGCCGGGTTGGCAGTGGTCAGTATGTAGTCACGGCAAGGAATGCATGTGCTCTCACACAATAGCGATGTTTCGTTGCTTACAACTACGTCCTACGAACGATTCCGGCGATGTCATAGGCGAGTTGAATGCTAAAAGCCTGAGCGAGGCTTAACACTTTGTGGATGAGCGATTAGCCATCCCACGAAAAGTCCGTGACCGTGGCGCAACGGCAAGCGCACAAGATAAACAAAAGAATGCTGACTGAAATGGTCGCAAAAATAATGAATGCTTAAGTGTTCGACATAAAGTACTGTTAAGTACTGTTACTCTACCTAAAATCGCAATTTTTGTACTACCTGGGGGTACTTAAAATTATTGCTACGTTACATTGGGCCATTTACTGTGGTCGAGAAGGTCAAAGACCTAAATTATAGGCTCACCCTCCCGCCATATATGAAGATGCACCCCGTCTTTTACGTGGGTCGTCTCAAACGGTATGTGGACCCAGATGAGGTCACATATTCCCATCAGTCTAAGGAGACTGTTGGTGACACCGACCATGGGTTCAGTATTAAACAGATGGGGGAAATGAGGAAGGCGAAAGACTTGCCTCCGACCTTCTCTTCCCATGAGAACGTAACGGACTCGGAGAGCGAGAGATACCACGCGCGTAATACGGTTCCTCAGCATTAACTTCTTAAAGATGTCCAGCCGAAGTTTCAAGCGTTCGTAACCCTGACGATTTTTCGCGCGAGCATCATGAAGCCGAGGTCAGTAGCAAGACTTGACCCTCGAAATCCCCAATGCGTCGTTCAGCAGCGCTTAATGCCTGCAACTGAACGATCGCGGGAAAGGCAGCAGCGATTATGTGGGCAAAATCGCCACTCCTATCGAGCGCCGCCTGCACTGATTGGATGCGGATGGGAATCAACGCTTCCTTGCTAAAAGTTTGCTTGCCCACCGCTCCGTGAGGAAGAAGCATCAAATCCTCGTCCAGTGGAGAGGATACCCGAAAATTCACCATGTCTTGTCAAAGCCTTAAAGTTGACTTAGTGACAAACAAGCCGGGCTTGCATTCACGTCCCATACCATTAAGCACAGAGGTCTTTGTAACTAAGCCCTGTTTATCCTCTCCTCCTAATGGTTTACCGACCCTAGTTCTTCCCCAGTAGACCGCCCGGCCCCACTCGGCGTTTCCCGCACCGTACAGCTTTCTGGTATAAGGTGGGATTGATGCTTCGAGCTTTGCGCGAATTGCGCAACGGACAAGCCGGGCGCAAGTGCTTAGTGCTTTCTCGCATATAACATCTACGATGTTTGAATGCTATTCCACAGCTTTTCTTCTCCTTACTAATAGACAAATCTGATGCGCTCGACGGGCTTTCCAATATTTCTGCGTACCAACGCGAGAGGACTTAAAGTCGAACTCAGCGCGTAACCCCATGGCAATTGCCGCTTCTAAAGTAACGGGATGAGATTGGTACAATTCCGTTTGGGCAACCCCCGCATTAAGGTCTTCCATTATGAACGAATAATTTAACCACTTCTTGCCCTCGGCCTTGATGTATAGCGGCAAAAAGAGCTCTTAACTCCTGGGCGTAGTCTCCTAGGATCGGTCTACCCTGACGAGCCGCTAAATATCGTGATCGTGTGCGAGAAATCTGATTAGATGGGACAAACATGCTAGTCAGATGATGTTTTGGCAAATCACACCCCACGAGAGGCAAGGTAAACCTGCCTACTTGGACGAGCGGTGCAACTTATAGGGTGCACCAACTAAGTACCTGTTTTCAATCCTGTCACATGCCATAACCAGTTTGTCAAACTAGGTCTCGCAGCCTACGATTTGCACATTCTGTATGAATGCTCCCGAAGCGTAAAACTAAAAGGAGTTGCATCCTTAGCACGCGTCCAAGTGTAACATCGATGCCAAAAACGCATCGATGAAGAATTCGTTTTTGTTGTCACCAAACTGTGAAGTCTGGATGAGTGACGACGGGATCTTATACCGCTCGTTGGTCATATACCGTTCGTTGGTCATAGCAGACCAACGAACCAAGTTGCCCTTTGCAGGCAACCAAGACTCTTTTCGGGAGCGAACCGCAACGAATTGCGGTCTCCGTTCCTTTGGTTAATGCTAAGTTGCAGACTAACATTCTGTTGAAGTGATCTTTACAATCCTTCGTTCCTGGTGGTACATTTTAGCATTCCCGGTACGGGGGCTCTTTAGATCGGAGTCATTACAAGATGACTCCTCATCAATATAGTCCGAGGAATGGAACATCTTGGAGATTAATATCTGATCTCTCTCGTCTTAACCCACCGTTTTATGACAAAATTGCTCAGATAAAGATCTGGAGGCCAAAATTATATTTAAATGAAATTAGAGTAAGGTCGTAATATTAAATATAGTTCAGTTCCCCGTTTGATCTAAAACCGTCAAATGCGTTACTAAGGCTTGCCAATGATCTGTGATAGTACAAAGCCGCATGTACACACTCGCAAGCATAGATATCGCTCAGGTCTACGAACCATTGGTCCCTTGAACTAGGATTCATTAAGTTATACGAGCTTGTACGACTTACGAAGTTGTTAAACTTCTTAAGACTATAGAACTAAGCGACTCTTTAAGTATAGAGGAGCGAAGTAGCTTCGCTACACCTGGAAGCACTCGCAGGCAATTTACACTTGATAATTAATTAAATTTAGCCTCTTCTGGCATGGATATCTTCCCCAAACTTTCAAAGCGAAACGAGTAGCATATAAGAAGCTCAGAACTTTGTATGGGCTCGATCACATAGATCACAACCTTTCCCAGGCCCAGATGTTCTTGATGCAAGGCCTAAAGACTTAATATGAATCCTCTCTTATCGGGCAGCAAAGGATCACTTAGCGGAACTCGGTACAATCCTGTACCTGATCCGGAGCCTAAGGCTCGCCCTCTTGCTGTCAGTGTTAACACATATGAGGGCAAAGAGGAAGGAAATCTCCTTTTCTGGATTAAATAAACGAAAACGTCCATAGCCTCCGTCATGGCTATATTTAAGCTCGGTAGGAAAGCGAGTAAGTAAGCACTCACATGTAGCACGTCTAAAGACGTCGCACTTCCCGCGTCTCCTGCTGCTTTAGGGTGAAGCCCATGCCCCTAGAATTGCGTACTCCCTTAGAGACTCTCACTGGAGGACGTGCATCTCTTCTGAGAAGCGCGAAGGGATTGATAGCTTACAATTCTTTTACGAGCTCACGAAGCGCTCGTTTTCCCAAGGTTTTTTTGTGTAACAAGGCACATTTCACTAGTGCTGACCAGTACTAGTTAATCATACACTGATTACAGTGTAGGATAGGTGCCTCGAAGCTTCACGTACACAAAGGTACCGAGGACGATTTCTTAAGAAGCTAAGGGTCTTCAGAGTAAAGGTCTAGACTAAGGCCTTAGAATAGAGAAAAGGTAAGACTGTATTAATCTATTCACATTCCTACGAAACGATCTTCTACTTACTACTGAACCTATTATATTAATAAGTAACAAGGTATGGCACCTTCTTGCGCACCGCACAATCGTGTCTTAAACCGATTGGCGGGGTTGATTTAAACTTAAATCAACCAATCAATAGAACTAATGTCTAATTGCATCAATATTACCAAATTTGGTATTAATGGAACTATTGAAGTCAAAATTAATAAAGATAATAATTTTAAACTTCTTCATTTATTTCCTCTCATAGGAAATATTATTTCCTATTCCTCCTATAGGATATAATACTTGTGTAACGGGACCCCGTTACACTCACCACCACTTAACCAACAGTCACCATAGTGACTGATGTAGGGTGAAACGATATACTATTATGTCTTTCCCTTTAATTTTTGTATGTTGATTTTAACAATAATTCCGATTTTATTTTCATAAATTGATTTTGACCGAAATCAACATGGCGACTAATAAGTCTGTGCGCGTGGCCCGTGAGGCCGCAAAGCTGACAGCTGCACGGTACAGTGCAGCTGTTGGTAATGAAATTTATCAATGGACGCTAATACGTCTACTGCGGGGAATACGTCACCTACTCCCATTGGAGGTGACGATGACAAGTCATCTGCTACACCGACTGTAGGTGAGTGGACCAAGTCACCGGCATCGCCGGACTCAGTGTCTACTGTAAAGGCCGCTGGATCACCCGGGGCCGAGTCCGTTAAGCCTTCAGGTTCTAACGTGACAACTAGAGGGGTGATGACGAGGTTATTCGACTCGTCGAACCTCTTTGGTGAGGAGTCATCATCCGATGACTCCGTGAGCGATGACCACTCTGGTAACGTTAGCATGCGTCACCCAGAAAATTAAGTGGTCGCGAGGGGAAGAGTGCTGCTGGTGGTGATAGTTTGCATCACCAGGAAGGGAGTGATTCTAGAGATCGCTCCAAGGGCTAAGTTAACGTTGACGTTAACATGAGCCAACACGAGAGGGATCGCAATACGTTGCGGTTCGCTCCTGAAAATCGGCCTTGGTTGCCCTCTAGGAGAAACCTCATTCGTTGGTCTGTATGAACAACGATCGATGTCATATTCCGCTATTCAACTCATCCAGGTTTCACATGCCCGGTGAGGATGAGACGAAATTCCTCACCGATGCCTTTTCCGGCATCGGTGGTACTCCTCTAAGCTGACAAAGGATGTCAAACCTTTGCGCTAAACTTCGACAGCTTTTATACAGCATGTACAAAAATAGGCCGTGAGGTCTGGCTTGACAAGCTAAATGCTTTCCGTGAGCGGTTCGAGAAACAGACCGTAGTCGGTGCATGATATAAGCTGTACTGTTTGTCTTAGGAGACAGGGATTCCTTGCCTCTCGTGGGGGGACCCATGCTCCTGCTGTTTTAAGGGTGCAGGTCATGCCCCAAAAGAAAGCATATTTCTTAAAGATCTTCATTGGAGAACGCTCATCTCTTACGAGATGCGTGAAGGGATTGAGAACCTCCAATCCTATTACGAGCGCGGAAAGCGCTCGTTCTCCGATGGACCTTCTGTCAAGGAGGATGGGGCTGTTCGTACTGCAAGACGAAACCTGGAACGTCCAACATCAATTGGGAACGAGGCTCCTAGCTATCATGTGAGGGTGGATACCCTCGCCAACGAACGAGATATCTCGTTCGAACTCTATTTACCTCTGGGTGGTTCGAAAAGCTTTCAACAAGAAAATGCTTCTCACCACTCGAATCCGTCAATGGATGTGGAGGGGGGGGGTCGGGTTCGCCTCGTTTGACGAACCCGAATCAACATCATGATTCGGATCACGCCCTTTATTTTTTGAGAAAGGATTCTGATCACGAGCGATCCCGTCGCCGCGAGTTAGCGGTGATGGCTAATAATGTTTCTCGTGACCAGTTGGTAGATTAAAATTGTGTGCAGGTTGCGACGGATCAACTGGCGAACGAGAGGACACATCAGTTCCTTCAAAACGAGATGGTGACAGCTCGTCAGAAGATCATTCCCTTGGAGAAAAAATGAGTGGATCGTCTGATTCAAGACAATCAGAGTCGGTACCGAGAAGATACGGCTTTGGCTCGGAACCATGAAGCTTTGGTGAATGCCCTAGACTGTTCCGGTGAAATCCGGAACCGGAAGAAGTCTCGTACTGATGGTACGGCGGAGACGCTGAACATAAGACGTAGGATGCGTACGCATACTAAGAGGCAGCTCGATCGTGTACACATTGCCTTGGCGATGTAGTACACGAAACGGGCCGATAGACCTGGGTAGTAATTTATTACTGCCTACATTCGTCACTACATGTTTTTTAGGTTTACAGTAGACAGTACCACTAGGTCATTAACATTAAATGAAAGTATTTTTGCTCTTCCATTTTTGTGAGAGTTCTATTTCTATCGGTCTACCGCATCAGCAATGGAATCCTGTACAAAACGGGCCACTGCTTTTCTATCCAACAGGAAATCACCTGCTGACTGGGTTTTATTTCTGTTTCAGTGCGACCGGCTCGCACTGCGGAGATATTAATCTCCTCATTATTGAGGGTATTATCGTTCTCATTAATATTATTGTTTTCGGTGCTGAGTCTTTTAGCATCGTTGTCAAAGTCTGTAATATCATTATTGTATTACTGAGTTTGTCAACTTCAATGTTGATTAAATCAACATTCGTATCCTCGCATTGACCTTACCGCTAATGCGTGACGGCAAGAGCTAAAATGTCCTTACTCGAGTGAGTTCTTTCCCACGTAAATAGAATTCCCTCCAAACAAGGTGGGTGGCGTAAGACATTTACCAAAAATGGGGTATGCTTGAAGAAGCATGCACTGAATCGTTGATGGTAAATTCTATTATCGGCAAGAGCTCGTTCCAACTCTTAAAAGAATAGACGTATCCGCGAGAAATCTCTTCGAGAATACGGTTTGCCCACTCCGTCTGACCATCTTCTTAAGGATGATCAAAAGTTAACATTTCAACAGTGTTCCAATTGATTTAAACACAGTTTGCCAATTCCGCCGTGGTTCTAGGCTCTCGATCTGAGACCAGTTCGCGGGGTCACCCATAGAGTCAAAATATCGTGTCAACAAAGACACGTGCACAGCCTTTGGCTGTGATCGACTCCGGTACTTCAGCAAGATGTACCATTTTGCTAAAACGATCAACAAAAGCAAGAACACCATTGTTCTTATGTTCGTCGTCAGGAAATCCGAAGACGAGGTCCATGGATTAAGACTGCAACACTGCGGGAACAGGCAGAAGTTGTAATGGATCACGGGATGAAGCACTGGGCTTCATTGGTAAATAAACTCCGCATCTACTTGCGGATGAAATCATACTGGCGCGGCTTGTAATACTCGCAACTTATCGTGAGATAGGTCTTCTCATGTCCACGATGACCACTAATTGGTGTATCGTGACACTCATACATGATGCGTAAACGCAAATCATTACGGGTTGGGATGACGACACGAGGTGTGTCGCCAGTAATGGCTGTGTAATACAGTAACCCATTGCGAGTTGTCTTTTGATCTGTTGAGAAACTATTTAAAATCCTTTTAAGGATTGTTGGGATGGATTTCTAAGGCAATCCATCAACCCTTTAAGAGCCTTATCTTCTTGAAAAGCTTTTCTAATGTCGGAAAATAATGTTGACGACGAAACACTTATTGTTGCAACAGTGGCCGTATGCTCACTGTCCGCTTGCGCACCCCGGCTCAAAGTCGGGTTGGCGCGAAAGAGCATCAGCGACGACGTTAAGTCATCCTGTTTATTTTCACGGGGAAGTTATAGTCCGTGAAGAAAGACAACCCTCTCGCCATTCTTTGAGAGCGGTTTGGACCGTTTACGGCCGAGCGTAAAGACGCATGGTCCGTATACGCAATGAGCGGTCTACCTCCCAAGCGATAGACCCTAAACCTAGCTAGTGCGTATAACATGGCAAGGAATTCTTTGTCATGCACTGGTTAGTTGCGTTCAGCTGGTTGAAGCTGACGCGAACGACGCGCTCTGCGCCGTCTGTGTCATATTGCATTAACACACAGCCGATTGCAAAATCACTGGCGTCACAGACCACATGAAATGGTCGGTCTTGGTCCGCAATCGCCAGGATTGGCAATTGCATCACTCTTTGCTTAATACCCTTAAAGGAAGTCTGGCGATCAACGTTCCGTGACCACTATTTTTTCCTTCAAGAAAGATGTACTGTCGTTTCGGCGTAATTGCTTGAGTACTTGTGCAGGTACAACGCTAAGCCGAGGAACTTTTGAAGTCCCTTTTCATCGACTGGCTCAGGCCAATCGGTGATCGCCTTAATCTTTTCCGGATCCGGGCGTGTACCATGTTTTTCCACATTGCACCCAAGAAGTGGTATTTCGCTTGCAGCGAATATTCACTTCTTGAGATTTGCATACAACTCGTGCGTGCGCATAAATGTAAGAACCTGACGAACGTGAGTTTTATGAGCTTGCACGTCCGTCTATCCGTCCATGGCCCGGCTATGGACGAATGCATCGTACAAATAACTTTTTGCGAAATCCCGCACCGATCTCAACAGATCGGTTACACATCTGTTCAATGTCGCAGGGGAATTACAAAGCCCCTGTGGCATAAGTAGCCATTCCGCTTGGGGTGCTTACTGCTATGAACGGGATATATTGTTCACGCATAAGGATCGGATAGAATCCATCCATCAGATCCATTGGCGAAACGATAGTACTCTTCGACATACCATCAATGATTACGTCTTTTCGTGGTATCGGCGTTTGAGCCGGTACCGTTGCAGCGTTCAATTTATTAAATGCATTCACAATCCGTCATCCTCCTGTTACATTACGTACACATAAGGTCGTAGAGCTATTGTGGGCAGGTTGACTCCCTCGGATGAGCCGCTGCTATGCGGTCGGCAAGAACATTGTCGATTGCTAATTTTTGTTCACGAGGCAATGATCACTGCTTCATGACACAGGATTTCGAACTCAAAATAAGGTCGAATTCGTGTCGAGTACCCTTATCCTTATGCAACACACATAACTCGCACTCCTTTAATTCGATCAGACCCTTATACAACGGATTTTGTCTTCAAATACTCATAAGATTGGTAGATAAACGTTCCTCCGAGTCTTCTCATCGAGGTTACTTTCGTCCATCGATGAGCTGCTAAGAAACAGTTCGTTCTCAGTAAATACTATCGCCGACCGAATGTCGGCCACGTAGTTATCAACTGTGACAAGTACGCAGATCTGCTTGACTTTTTCACTACGCAGATTACGCAAGAACCGTTTCAATTTTTTCGTTGACAACTGAGTTATCTCCGAAATTGACTTTAGAACTGCTATTAGATCAAGTGTTTAAGCGTCTACACTTGAATCATTGTTTATTAAGACACTTATTGTCTCAGTTTCCTCTCTGGAATTTATTTCCAAAGGTACCTGTGAACCTTTGACCACAGGTTTCGGGGACAAGAATTTATTTGGGGAGTATCCTCCTCAACTGCCTCTAGCTGTGGTTGGTTACCACAGCGAGATCCTCAACGATCGACTCCCCAGTCGACCTAGGACTTTTGCACTGCCTCTTATAGGAAGGCGTTTTAAACTTTCTTGGATGTTGCTTTTCAAGCAAATATCCTTGTTTTGTACAACTCAACTTATTTGAGTGATCGAACTTTGACGCTGCCTGTGCTGTGCACAGCCGTCGGTAACTATATCCGCGTCACAATTGTGGACCTTCGACGCCGCCTGTAGCCGTCGGTAACTATGACCACATCACAATGGAGGACCTTCAACGCTGCATGTGCTTGTGCACATCCGTCAGGATCTAACTCCACAGTGAGTTGGGTATTTACACTGAGGTCGTGTGGAGTCAGGTAAACGCCTGAACCACAGGTGAGGCCACCGCACTCACTCGTAGGACATTCACAAGCTTGTGGACGCTCCAAGATGTTCATCATTTGGCCATCTCAGGAACAAGAGACAGGCATCGTCACGGCTTGATGCTGCCAATTTAAACATGGCCTGTACTTTCTGAGCCATGGTAATTTAAGGATGACATCAAATTTGTCATCCAAATCTGGTACGATATAATCATCATCGTACTGTTTAGCCCTTCATGTGTTTTGTATACCAACCACACGTTTCTTTACCGTTACAGATACGCCTGTTGCTAGGCGCACTGTCATCCTCGTTAAAGGGGTATTGCGCTCAATAAGTTTGAGTCTACGATCTTCTCGCGATTGGCGTCTAATAAAATTATTCGACGACCCACAATCGGCTAGGGACTTAAGTGGCATTTATTTTACATTTTTATTTTCAGGGTGATGAGGTTAACCTCATCCCGTGTGGCAGTTTCACACAATTTATGTGTGTACGGAGCAACTTTCGTCAAAAGGCCTGCAAATTCTTTTGACGTTGCTGGAACAGTAGGGCGCTCCGCACCTACTGACCCCGACCGTTTATGGACGAGCCGCCTCGCCGATGCGATTTCGCAACAGCGTCAGATATGCGTCTTCCGCTGTTCCTAGCGAGAGGTCGGTTCTTTTGCTCAGTGATTTTAGGCACTGGCCGTGGGGCACTACACTTATAGGGTAGTTAGTGGCCTATCTTTTGACAACGATTTAATTTTGTAACCGTTAGTAACTCGAAGAGCAAGGTTTCTCGCTCTCTGTATACGAGACATCCATCAGTTCTAGACCTATGGTTTCGTGTCGTCTCGGTGGACGATATGACCCCGAGTGACGAAGCCTGTTTCAGGCTAAAGCCCTCCTGTTTTGCTATAGAGATCGCTTGGTTGAGCGACTCTAATTCTAGCCAGAACAGGTGGGTGCACGATGGAGCTCGTGAGTTCGCGACAAGCTCGATCAAGACTTTCTACGAAGATGAAGGAATTGAGCATCAAATTACAGTTCCGTACGCCCAACAGACTAATGGGACGGCAGAGCGTGCTATTCGGACAACTGTTACAATTGGACGCAGTTTGCTGCATCACGCCAAGCTCGACAAGTGTTTCTGGGCTGAGGCAGCAATGACAGCCATATACGTCAAGAATTGACTGCCGTCACCCAAAGTTTGAGCATAAGACTCTTTATGAGATTGTCTAAGAGTCGAAGCCCAGTGTAAAACACATGCGTGTATTTGGCTGCCGGACGTACATTCTAACTCCAAAGGAAAAACGACTTAAATGGGACCCTAAGGCTCGCGTCGGAATTTTTCTCGGTTACGAAGAAACATCTTAAGCTTATCGAGTCTTTTCGTCGATGCAGGGCAAGTTATTATTAGTCGCGATGTTAACTTCGATGAGTCTGTTCTCGAGTTTCTGCCGATAAGCTTGGACGAAGATGTCGATGATTCGGAATTTGAAGATCTCGAAATTGCTTCCCCAAAAATGGAGTACAAGCAGACAGGAAAGCGAAAAGGTCGCTAAAGTGAAAAGAGAAACCTACCCAGGAAATTACCTGCTGCTCGACAACAAAATGGTCTTGAAGAAGCAAGCGCGCCCATTGAATCGCGTATGGAAGACGATGCAGAAAAGAATGATGACCAAGATGACGAAGCTGCTTCTCCTCTGTTTTGGCGTGCAAGTGCTAATGCCGTTGAAAGATCGATCGACTTATCAGAGCCTAAGTCTTTCTAAGAGGCAATGAATGGACCGCAGCAAGTTCATTGGCGCGAGGCAATTCGTATGGAGCTCGAAATCATGCTCTGCGTGGTATTTTGTGCTGCCGAGCTGCCACACGCTCAACGTGCCATTGGTACCAAATGGGTGTTTAAGATCAACCGCAGAGCGGATGGATCTATCGACAAATACAAGGCTCGCCACGTCGCGAATGGCTTCAAACAAAAGTACGGCATTGATTACACCGAAACCTTTTCGCCGGTTGTCAAGTATGTGACACTCCATTTCTGTATGGAATCATAAAAGAACAAGTTTATTGCGAGATCTCTGAAGGAGTACAGTTTGATGACAATTTTAATTGTTTGGAACTGGTCAAGGCTATGTACGGACTCAAACAAGCGTCGCGCGTATGGAATGAAACGTTTGACGGGCCAAAGGCGGGTACCGGTGTATACCGGTAGATACCGGGAATGACGTCATGCGGTGAAGTCATTGAGATGACGTCAGTTGATGACGTCAAAAGCTTCTAGAAGATTCCAGAAGCGATGATTGGCTACAAGTGTAATGGTTGGCTTAAGGGTAAGAAGCAATAGGTTTGCGAAGGAACAAGGTGGCGGCTTCGATGGAGCCGCCACGGGCAAGGACAAGCGTTTATGACAACGGACAACGGTCGGCGTAAGGGACGCCAAAAACCGGTCAAGGCCAACAGCACCTGTAACTACTTTGGGTAGCATGGGCATTGGATCGCTAAGTGCCCCGTGCGAATTCGCGAGAACACAGAACGACAGCGGCTACAGCGTGCAAACGTCGCGCAGAGTGAAGACGACTCTGACGATTATCTTTTTTTCGGTTGGTGGACATTTGAAGACTACCAAGTCAAGTTGCATATGGCTGGTCGATTTAGGTACGACACAGCACATGACGTACTCGAAACAGTTCATGAAGAATTTCAAGGGTATTTCTCCGGTGGACGTTCACTTAGCAGACGATGGTGTTGTCCAGGCAGTCGGGACTGGTAACATCGTGATGTATATGAAGACTCCGCATGGAACCAAGAAGGAAGTGCTTTGAGGAGTATGGCATATTCCGAAATTATCGCGCAATCTCTTCTCCGTTGGACGCTTTACGAAGGACGTGGGTCCAGTCACGTTTGAAAGTGACGGATGCTTTGCTAAAGCAAAAGGATTGCAGTGAAAACTTGGATCCCGTGAGGGTAAAGGGCTGTTTAGGCTATGCACGACGCTCGTCGGCACTGACGAAGCCAATGTGACAAGCTCGTCGGGATGCCATGGGGACACCACTTCGTACCTCTGGCATCTTCGACTTAGACACATTAGATATAGTGGTCTAGACACTATCGTCAAAAGGAACTATGGTGTTGACATTGATCTTGCGTCGGTCAATCAGTGGGAGCTGTGCGATCGTTGTGCGATTGGCAAACAAACGCGAGTGAGTTTGATGCAAAAGTCACCACATCATGCAAAGAAACTGTTGGAAGTTATTCACAGTGATGTGTGTAGACCTATGCAGTCAACAACTTTTAGCGGCAAGCGGTACTTCTCACTTTCACGGATGAGTACTCGCACTTTACCACGGTATCTCTGCTGCGAAACGAATCTGAAGGTTTTTGGATGCCATGCATAGCTTACAGTACTTAAGGAAAAGCGAAGCAAATTTGAAGCTTGGTCGGTACGCTGTCGGTTTCTTGGCTACTCAGAGCATAAAAGTTGAGAGTGGTCGTGTGCTTGTCAGTCGCGACGCAAAGTTTATGGAAAATACGTTTGATAGTGGGAAGCGCGACCGGCGCTATAATGAGGTCGTTATTCAAGATGATGATGAAGCGACTGAACAGGACTCCCCACAACACGACCAAACCGATCACGAAAATGAAGAATCTGCGCAGAATGAAGAATTTGAGCCTGGCAGAAAGCGACACCAAAGGACCCAATCGCTCGAAAAAGCGACTGAAGCGCCAAGGCCCAAACGACACAGTCAATATCAATCGCTTGAAGAAATGTCAGCTACAGCTCAAGACTTCGAGGCTGCGTACGTTGTGGATTTTCAGTGCGAGAAATGCCAACCACGTTCAAGTTGGCGACGGTATCCAATGACGCAGCTAAAAAAATGGAAGGAAGCGTGCAGCTTGGAAATGGACTCGCTACAAAAGAACAAGACTTAGACACTTGTGCCCCTGCCGTTAGGATGTAAGGCAATCGGCAACCGATGGGTATTTCGAGTTAAGGAAAACCAAGCTGGTGAAGTTGAGCGATACAAGGCGCGCCTTGTGGCGAAAGGTTTCGCACAAAATTCGGCATCGACTATAAGAAACGTTTGCGTCGGTGGCGAAGTTTTAATCGATCCGGATTTTGCTAAGTTCTGGCTGCCAAGTACGGACTTACGGTCCATCGAATGGATGTGATAACAGCATTTCTTAATGGTCAGCTCGACGGAGATATTTACATGACGCAGCCTGATGGCTTCAGTGATACAGCCAATCCAGGTTACGTGTGCAAGTTACAACGGTCGCTGTACGGTCTGAAGCAATCACCTCTCATGTGGAACAAGACAATTGACGACTTTATGCTGGGACTGGAATTCAAGAAGTGTGAATCCGATCACTGCATCTACATTTAGATGCAGTGATCGGATTCACACTTCTTAAATTCCAGTCCTAGCATAACCTGATTTTTGTTGCATGATACGTCGATGACTTATATTGGCTAGCAGTACCAGCAAGATGCTACAAGAAACTAAGTTAGCCCTGAGCCACATATTTGAGATGACGGATATGGGCCAGCTCAAGTAATTTCCTGAAATTGAAATTGAGCAAGACTTTGAGATTGGGGCACTCACGATGCGGCAGACCAAGTTTGCATGTAATATTTTAGCGAAGTTCAACATGGACAACAGTAAGGCCGTTAGGACGCCCCAGGGTCCAGGACTCAAGCTGACCAAGTCCATGTGCGAAGGCGGATGCAAGCACAGTGAAACTATGGTCGGTGTGCCGTATCGAAATGCTGTCGGTTGCCTGATACATTATGGTTGGCACACGCCAGGATCTCGCTGCGGCAGTTGGAGTACTTGGCCAATTTGTTGCAGACCCATGCCCAACACACTGGCAAGCACTCAAAAGGGTTTTCAGGTATATATAAGGTACAAGGACTCACGAAACTCGATGCCGTGGCATCGAGTTTCAAGCAGCAACTCATAATGGACTGCAAGGGTTTTCGGATGCGGACTGGGCCGGAGAGACGATGTCACGAAGAAGCACAAGCGGCTACGCTTTTATGATGAGTGGCGGGTGTGTCAGCTGGAAGATCAAGAAACAGCATACGGTGACTCTATCATCTACAGAAGCTGAGTACATGGCACTGTCAGAGGCGACACAAGAGGCAGTATGGCTTAAAACATTTCTGTGCGAGCTCGGTGAGATGTCCACGGATAGAGCGGTCAAGATTTATGAATATAACCAAGGCTCAATTGCAATGGCAAAGAATCCAGAGTATCACAAGCAAAACAAGCACATCGACATTCGATATTATTTTGTATACGACAAGGTTAAAGACGGTCAAGTGATTCTCGAATATATTTCTTCTCTCGACATGCTGGCCGATATGACCAAGCCAATTCCAGCGACACAGTTTTGCGTACTTCGTGGCAAGCTCGGGATACAAGGCCCAAGAGCTGTCGAGTCGAGTGGGAGTGTTCTTAAGGACGCTGTGAAAAAGGCGTCTCATGCAGCAAGCAGGCCAAAGGCGGGTACCGGCAGATACCGGTAATGACGTCAGTTGATGACGTCAGAAGCTTCTAGAATATTTCAGAAGCGCTAATTGGCTAGAAGTAATGGTTGGCTTAGAGGTAACAAGCAATAGGTTTGCGAACTAAGTCCTTTAATATATTTACTTTGCATTTTGCCAACTAGTGCTCACTTGACCTTTTCATTACTGCTAGCCAAAATTAAGTCATCGACGTAAAGCGCAACAAAGATCATATCTTGCCTACCACGCTTCATTTAGACGCAGTGGCCAGATTCGCATTTCTTGAACTCGAGCCCTAGCATAAAATCATCGAGGGGCTTCTTCCACATGCGAGGCGACTGCTTCAGCACGTACACTGACCGTTCTAGTTTGCACACATAGTCCGGATTGATTGCATCATTGAAGCCATCTGGCTGCGCCATGTTGATGTCCTCGTCGAGCTGGCCGTTGAGGTACGCTGTCTTTACGTCTATCCGATGGACAGTAAGTCCGTACTTGGCAGCCAAACTGAGCAGAATCCGAATAGATGTAAACTTGGCCACAGGCGCAAACGTTTCTTCGTAGTCAATGCCAAACTTCTGTGCAAAGCCTTTAGCCACTAGACGCGCCTTGTGTCGCTCCACTATACCGTCTTGATTTTCTTTGACGCGAAACACTTACCGATTGCCTATTGGCTTGCGCCCTTTTGGTAGCGGCACAAGCGTCCATGTCTTGTTCTTTTGAAGCGATTCCATTTCCGAGTTGCATACTTCTTGCCACTTGGCTGCGTCGCTGGATTCCATCGCCGACTTGAACGTGGTCGGCATTTCTCCCACTGAATCCACAACGTACGCAGCCTCAAAATCGTGTGCCGTAGCAGACATTTCTTTTACTGATTGGTATCTACTGTGTCGCTTAGACGTTGGAATTTCAGCTGCTTTTTCGAGCGATTGAGTCCTTTCGTGCCGCTTGGTGCCAGGCTCCATTTCTTCGCTCTGCTCACATTCTTCATTCTCTTGATCAGTTTCTTCGAGTTGTGGAGAGTCGTCATCGGCCAATTCATCAGCCTCTTGAACAACAATCGCGCTATTCTGGCGGACGCATCTCTCACTGTCAAACATGTCTTCCATAAATTTTGCATCAAACTCACTAGTACACGGCCATTCTCAATCTTTCTTCGAAACGATATGCTTTTTCATGCTTCGAGTAGCCGAGAAATGGACAGCGTACCGTTCGAGAGTCAATCTTGCGACGTTTTTCCTTTGGAACTGTTACAAATGCATGGCAGCCAAACACCTTTAGATTTGCCAGCGCTGGTTTCCTCCCGGTCCAAACCTGATATAGTGACTTTTCCATACAATACCTCGCGTTGGACAGCGGTAGCGAAGGAAGGTAGCGGTCATGAATGCTTCGCCCCAATACGATTTCGGCAGTCCAGCGAGCTCAAGCATACATCTTGCGCAATTCACGAGTGTACGATTCATGCGTTCGCCCCCCCCCCCTATTCAGTTGCGAGCGTAGGGTAGCGTGAATTTTTGCTCAATACCACGACGCTTGCAGAACTTGGCCAATACGCTCGAAGTGTTTTCACCACCGTTGTCTCAACGAAGAGTTTTGACAACTCCGCCGGTCTAAGTCTCAGTGAACGCAACAAACTTGGCGAGCTTGTTTGAGACCTCCGACTTGCTTCGTAACAAGAACACTGGTAAAGTGCGAGTACTCATCTGTAAATGTGACGAAGTACCACTTACCGCTAAAAGTCGCTGACTGCATAGGACCGCTCACGTCACTCTGAATGACTTCTAGCAGCTTATTTGCGTGATGAGGCGACTTTTGCATGAAGCTCACTCGCGTTTATTTGCCAGGTGCGCAACCATCGCACAGCTCCCACTGTTTGACTTATGCTAAGGTCAAGTGAGCACTACTTGGCGAAATGCAAAGTGAATATATTAAGGTCCTTAGTTCGCAACCTATAGCTACCTCGAAGCCAATCATTGATTCTCCAATCATAGCTCATAGAACCTTCTAGAAACTACTGACGTCATCTACTAACGTCATCCCCATGACGTCACACTGTGACGTCATTACCGGTATATAATGGTAATTATGGGTACTATCTTGATGTAGTCGAGTCGCTTCCTAGCTAACACTCTCACTCGACTCGACGATTAGGGAGACGCTTGAATACCAAGTTTGCTCCGAAGCACACAAAACTGCGTCGCTGGAATAGGCTTCGTCATGATATCAGCTAACTTGTCCAGAGTGGAGACATACTCCAATATCACTCTACAACACAGCGTCTAAATGACGCTTGTGCGACTCTATTGCTCAGCCCGTTCTCGGGCCCTACTATGCACGAATACACAGGATCCGGGACTCAAGCTGACAAAAAAAAGCTTATGTGCGAAGGAGGTTGCAAACACAACGAGTCCATGGCTGGGGTACCATATAGAAATGCTGTCGGCTACCTGATGTACTTTACGGTCGATACACGCCCCGATCTCGCTGCGGTAGTAGCAGTGATCAGCCAATTTGCTACAGTTTTATGTCCGACACACTAGCAAGCACTCACGAGAGTATTCAGGTATATACAAGGCACAAATTGCATGGTATCAAGTTTCAAGCATCAAGTGACAAGGGACTTCAAGGCTACACGGATGCAGACTGGGCTGGAGACACAGAGTCAAGAAGAAGCACCAGTGGCATTTTTGATGAGCGGCGGATGTATCAGCTGGAAAAGCAAGAAGCAGCGCACTGTGGCACTTCGTCTACGGAAGTCGAACACATGGCGTTGCCAGAAGTAGCACAAGAAGCGGTGTGGCTAAAGGCATTTCTGTGTGAGCTCGTTGAGATGTCGAGAAGCGATGCGGTCAAGATCTATGAGGACAACCAAGGCTCAATAGCATTGGCCGAGAATCCGACATTCTACAAACGCATCAAGCACATTGATACGTCAACTTGCAAAAGTGCGTCATAGGGGTCCCTGAGATACCTGTACTGGGCTGCATCGTTGGTACACATGGTGTACGAGCAGACCTAGACGAGTAAAATTGGTAAAGGAATGGCCGATCCCACGGCATGTGAAGGATTCGCGCCAATTCCTAGGGCTCGCTAATAACTTGCATAAGTATAGCAAGAAATATGCGGAGCAAACTAAACCATTATCTGATCTCCTTAAAAAGATACAGAATGGGTTTGGTTAAAAGAACAAGAAGATGCGTTCACATCAGTATGGCAATATTTTGTAGAGGCACCGGTCTTGGCATTGCCAGACGCGGATAAGCCCTTTAGCGTCGTCTGCGATGCAAGTAATTTTGCAATCGGCAGCGCGCTCATGCAGAAGGATGACGACGGCGTTGACCGTGTCATCTCTTATCAGTCCCGGCTATTAAAAGCCGCGGAACTGAATTACCTGTGCATGACAAAGAGCTGCTTTCAATAAAGTATGCTCTTGTCAAGTTTCGTGTGCACCTATTGGGCACCGAACCATTTGTGGTCTATACGGATCACGCATCACTGCGGACCGCAATAAACTCACCGCACCTCTCACCTAGAATGGCAAGATGGCTACATTCTTCTCTGAAGGTAATTTCAAAGTTGAATATAAGCCGGGTAAGTCGAATGTCTTGGCTGACGCTTTATCGCGCAGACCAGACTTCGAGGTTAGACACCAGGAAAGTGTGTCTAGTGCGAAAGCACAATTTCAGCCGTCGACGTTGGCAGCCATGAAGGCATACCACGTGACGAGCTCATTGGCCTCTGAGATAAAAGAGAGCTACAGTCAGGACGACCACTGTCGCCTGCTGTTGGATCACTTCGGTGGACGAAAGGTTTCCCTTCCGTCGCACCTGAAAGCTAAGCTCAATCGCTTTAGCTACAGCGATGGCCTGTTATGGCATCAGCTGTCACCTTGTGATCCCTTGAGAATCTATGTGCCTCATGACACAGATCTCAAGTTGATGATCCTTCACGAGCTCCATGATGCACCATCTAGTGGGCATCTGGGCCGTGAAAAGACATTCTTACGAGTGTCAGAGGAATTTTGGTGGCCACACCTATATAGATGGGTGGCCAACTATATTCGCTCTTGCGAACAGTGTCAGCGCATTAAGCCTGCACCGTCCAGCAGTGCGCCACTGAAGCCGCTACCGATTCCAACCAACTGTTGGAAGTCAGTAAG
>NC_090615.1:2046653-2094590 GCF_004359215.1 Bremia lactucae | reverse complement strand
ACGGACTGTTCGTGAGCTGGCTAATCGCTCATTCCCAAACGTTGAACCTTGATCACGCTTTTAGCATCAAACGTGCGTATGCCAACGGTGTATCTGGGCCGTGAAAATGACATTTTTCGAGTGTAAGAAGAATTTTGGCGGCCTTTCTTATGTACACGTACCAAACTATATTCGCTCTTGCGAAAGTTGTCAGCACATTAAGCCTGCACCGTCCAGAAGTTCGCCACTGAAGCAGCTACCAATTCTAACGGATTGTTGGAAGTCTGTAAGTCTGGACTTCATGATTGGAATGTCGCCCGATCTTAAGGGTCCGACGGAGCTCGTCGTCTTTGCAGACAGACTGAGCAATATAGTGCATTTAGCACCATGTAAAACATCAATCAGAGGCAAGGAGCCAGCTCTCTTGTTCCTGGATCCTATATACCGGCTACACGGAATACCCGAGTCCATTTTATCGGACTGGGATTCTCGTTTTACGTCTGTGTTATGGCTACAGGTGCTTAAACCGCTAGGTAGCAAGCTCCATATGTCGACCTCAGATCATCCCCATACCGGTGGCCAAACAGTGCGTGCCAATCGCGTCGTGACGGATGTCTTACGCACGATAGCAACTTTTATTGGGCCCTTTTGGTGGTAGAAGAGGTTAAAGACATAACTAATATGCTCACCCTTCCCCCGTATATAAAGACGCACCCCGTATTTTACGTGGGTCGCCTAAAACGGTATGTAGACCCAAATGAGGTCACATATTCCCATTCGTCTTAAGAGATCGAAGGTGTGCGACTGCCGACTGTGATTCGAGCGTCGTCCGGGTGAGGGACGGTGAAGGCGAAAAGCTATCGGACGGACTCTTTTCACAACGAACAGGACTTAGAAAGCGAGGGACATCACGCGAGTAACGCGGACCCCTCAGCATTATCCTCTTAAAGAGGTCCAAGCAAGTCTTCAGGCGTTCACAACCCTGACGAGCCTTCGCTCGGACATCGAAAAGATCCGAGGACAGTCGCGACACTTGACCCTCGAGATCCGCAATACGTCGTTCGGCAGCGCTTAACGCCTGTGACTGAATGGACCAAGGAAAGGTAGCCGCGAGCAGGTGGGCGAGATCGGCACCACTATCGGGCCCTGACTGCACTGATGGATGCGGGTGGGATCCAACGCTTCCTTGTTGTAAGGTTGCTTGCCCACCGCTCCGTGTCGCAAAGGTACCAGATCCTCGTCAAATGGCAAGGTTACCCGAAGAGTTTTGACTATTGGGAACCGATCGATACCCTACGTATTGATGTGCCCGGCTTGGTTGCTGCCTATGAAAAGGAGCACCAGCTGAGGCCACTTCGCTAGTCTCAAATGGACTAGCAGAAGTAGCGTAGTGAGAAGAAACAGGGGGTACAGTACCACCCATGATTTCTTTCACACGCAAACGGGCGAAATTAATTCGCTGCGACCGCTGTTTCATCACATCGGAATGTGGTTGAATGCGGCGCAAGAATTCCGCCTTGTATTGGTCGGGCGTTTCATTTGAACGCAACACGGCCGGGATCGGGAGAATACGCTCAAGCGATTTTCCCTGAGCCTTCCATGGTTAAAGACGCCATAATAATTAAATGCGTCAAGAAGAGCGCGCTCTAGGAGCGACGCTCTTGGCCCGTTTAAACGAGGCCATACAGATGAACGGGGCATCGGTGATATGCCACCCGTCACATAGCCACGTTCAAAATGACTGGCTTGTGACACCGACTGAGAACGTTCACGTGTCGTCGGCGGAGCTTAAGGCTCTGAATCCTCGATGTCAGAACCATTATGGATAATGGTCTGAGCATAAGGTGTTATGGTTTAATCCAACGAAGAAGCGGGTGGGCCTTAATGGGTAGCGCTATCATTAATAGTCGCTGCACTATCTAACGCAGACGACGAGACAGCATTCGTAAATATTCTGTCACCATGTTGTGAGCCATGAGAGACGTTTGGATGGGCAACAATGCGCCATCATCCTTCCTCATGATCTCGTTGTCCGCATCACTACTATGAGGTGACGTCAACGATGCCGACTCGTTGTAGTCGACAATGAGCAACGGATCATCATCTCACTGGTAAAGTGGGATGGATCCTTAAGCCACGTTAACGCGATAGCAGCAGTAGCTGTCGGCGTTTCGACTAAGGCATTGGAGACGCTGCCGGCGGGTTAACGCGGCCATTGCGCTTAGCGCGTGATTGAGTGGGTGTCGTTGCAGACGACCCACCAGTGTTGCTCCTTTTAGGTGGCATATTATGCTCCGTGTACGACACAGATAGAAGAGTGAAAGAGAGAACCAAGCCACGCGTAAAGTAGATCGCTACTTCTGTCCTCTTTGGCGAATTTCAAAATGTAAATTTGTTCTTAAAGGGGGGGAGTAGTCAAACTTCAACGCTTATGTGCTTGTGCACAGCCGTCGGTGTCTAACGCCACAGTGTGATGGGTACTTACACTGAGGTCTTGTGCAGTCGTGCAAACGGCCGATCCACAAGTGAGGCCATCACACTCACTCGTAGGACATCCACACGCTTGTGGAAGCTCCCAGACGTTCATCAGATGGTCATTTGATGAACGATAGGCAGGTATCGTCACGACTAAATGATGCCAATTTATGCAGGGCTCGAACTTTTTGAGCATGATAAACCATGGATGACATCAAATTTGTCGTCCAAATTCAGTCCGATGAATTCATCATCGTACTGTTACCCGTTAACCTGTATTAAATACCAACCACACGTGTCTTTACTGTTACAGGTGCGCCTGTTGCTAGGAGCACTGTCATCCTCGCTAGATAAATATCGCACTTAATAAGTTTGAGTCTGCGATCTTCTAACGATTGGTGTCGAATTAAATATTTTGACGCCCTAAAACCAACTAGGGACTTAAGTGGCAACTTATTTGACACATTTATTTGCAAGGTGATGAGGTTGGTCTCATCACCTGGGGCAGTTAGTTATGTTGACCTTCATAAACCGCTTCTTTACCAAATTCTGTTTTCAAGAAAAATTACAAATTGCTGGCAATTGTAGGATGTGCTTAGTTGAAAATGACAAGCTCCAGAGTGGACGAAAGCTTGTTGAGGGCTGAAGTCCTCCTATTTTGCTACATAGATCGCTTGGTCTAGCGTCTCGCGTTCAAGCTGGAACAGTGGGGTATTAACAGGACCGTCTGCAAAAACTTTAATAAACACAGTTACCTGTGTTTGTTCATCTGTTGGATGAATCACGATACAACTAATTATAGATCTGTATTTTGGGCATAAGCGTGAAGGTCACGCTTGCCCTACTTAAGAAAATCCTGGACCACAGCTCGAGCCCTGAATTCGGCACGTGGCGGCTCAAATGTTTACCTTGCGCTGGGTCTGGAAGCCATCATACGACCTAAAAACCAATGGGTTGTAAGCTTAAACCCTAAGGTTCAATATTTGGCACGTCTAGCTAAGATAGACGTTCCAAATTTCACTTTTGTCGCATTATCATTGACGCGGCGAGCTTCAATGGCGACTCTCTTCGACTGCCTTAAACTTTAAGATTTCGATCTTAAGGCTTTCGGTTCGACGCGGAAGCGTTGGTCCGCTAGCAGCCTGTAATTGCTGTCTCAGCAGTTCCAAATGTCGAGCTCTCAGTTCTCTGAACAACTCTGCGTGTTGAGAGCCTTGCTGGTAAAGCAAGGCTACTTTTTCTTCGCCGTTGAGTCCATGTTGTATGAACTCGGCTATGGCCGCATGCTGTTCAGCTATGTTCAAAGTGAACAGCATGGCGCCAACGGCTGTCCCACCTACGACCAAACTCATGCGTTTGTCCGCTCTCCATTCACGGTCGCTCAAATGAGTGAACAAATGTTGCGTGATAGCATTCTTGAGGGGCTTGCTAGCTCCTTTCCTCTTCATCCAACATGTTCATGTTGGATGGAACGTGCGTAGGCAACTGAACGGCCTTCGAAGTGCTACCAGGTCTAACGGGGCACTTCTTGCTAGTAACTGATAACAGTACTAGTCAACCTACACTAATTACAGTAAAGGTGATGACTATTTCACGTACACGTCGTGCAGAGGAAGATTCTAAGCAGCTAAGAACAGTTAGCTACTAAAGATAAAATTTAAGGCTTAACAATAGAGAAAAAGTAAACTGTATTAGTATATTTGGTTATTCATAACAATCTTCTAATTACAGGCCTTAATATATCAATAACTAATTATGCAATGCGCTTCCTTGCGCGACGCCTAATCGTGTCTTGTAACGATTGGCGGGGTTGATTTAAGCTGAAATCAACCAAATAATAGAACCAATGTCTTATCAAGTCAATATTACCAAATTTGGTGAATTTGGCACAACTAACTCAACATTAATAAGATTTAATTATTTTGTGCTTCTTTATTTATTTCCTCTCATAGAAAATAATAATTATATATTATACCTCCTATAGGAAAAAATATTTTTTATAACGGGACACCCGTTACACTAATTGATTGTGGAGCGTTTAGCAATTTCATTCGATATAAGACTGAGGCTCAATCGGCTCGGGGCGATATACCTCTAACGAGGATGACAGTGCGCTTGAGTCTTGTGCAGTCGTACTAGACTGCACAAGACCTCGGTATAACTACCCATCACACTGTGGAGTTAGATTCCGACGGCTGTGCAAACGACATGCAGTGTCGAAGTTCGACCACTCGATTAAGTCGGGTGGATTGAAACATGAATGCTTGTTCAGAAAGCAACATCCAAGAAAATTTGATACGCATGTCGATAGGAGACGGTGCAAAAAATAAAAAAATTGACTGGGAAAGTCGATCGTGGAGGATCTCGCTGTGGTTGCGCAACCATAATTTGACGCCGTTGGGGGAATGCTTCATAAATGTGTAAGGAAGACGTCCCAAAATGTTTGAGGAATAAGAACCAAGAAACTTGTTCAAAGGGTCCCAGGAACCTTAAGAAATAAGTTTAAATGATAAAACTGAGATGTTAAATGTCTTGGGGAACAACAGATCAAGTGAAGGCGCTTGTGCACCGATCTGATTACGCCTCCAAAATTAATTTTTCGAAGATAAGTCATTTGCCAACGCTTGAGCCGAAACGGTTTCTGCGTGCTCTGCGTAATGGCAAAGTCAATCAGGTCTGTGTAATTATCACAGACGACAAGTACGTGGCCGATATTCGGTCGGCAATAGTATTTCCTGAAAGCGAACGGGTTCTCAGCAGCTCATCGATGGACGAAAGTGTCCTTTGCGAAAATACTCGAATTGAACGTTTCAAGTCTCAATCCTGGGAGTCTTAAGGATTTGATCGAATCCAAGGATAAATTCCCAGAATCCGTAACGTGCGAGTTGCCTAAGGACAAAAGCACTCGACACGAAACCGATCAATAAACATGTTCGAAATACTGTAATATGAAGCATGGACCATTGTGGACAAGTACTAGCGACCGACAAATTTTTGCCGACACCTTAGCTGAGGGCCATGTGAGCATGTTGACCTCCCCATATAACTCTCCGACCTTCTCTGTGCGGAAAGCAACAGGAGCGTGGCGGATTGTACATGCGTTCAACAAATTGAACGCTACAACGGCAGCGGCTCAAACGCCGATACCACGAAAAGACGTAATCATTGATGGCATGTCAAAGGGTACTTTTTTGTCATAGGATCCGATGGATGGATTCTACCAGATCATAATGTGTAAACAGGATATTCCTTTCTCAGCAGTAAATTCTGTACGCATTTAAATTGACAAATTTAGTCGATTTGCTTCTCCTTTTTCGGTCACGACAATAATCTTGCTTTTTAATTTTTTTGGTGACGGCCAAACTAAATCGCGTTGAACTTAGCATTTCAACAGTACCCAGTTACTGACATTAATTAAATTTACAGACTATTCTTGTGCATGTGCACGCCGTTGTATAGAGTATGTGGCGAATGATGCCACGACATTTCTTAACAAGTTTATTTTAATTGTTTACAGTACTTGGTAGAGCCATCCGCACCTCAATATTGCTTTCATGCAGTGTGTGAGAGGCTTACTCACTTCAATGAACTCGAAATGAAATTGGTCGAACTTATGAGTTTGGCTGTAGGCGGGCCAGCGGAAGGCGCAATGTGTACGCTTTACAAAAAGACGAACAACATGCGTCCATCGCCGAGGTGATATCGACGTGGCCAGAAAAAAAGTACCCTTGCCTCACCAGCAAGGCTCTTAACACGCAGAAGTGTTAAGACAACAGGGCGCTCAACAGTGTGACAGCAGTATTTGCATGCTGCTAGCGGACCGACCCTTCCGCGTCGATCCGAAAGCTTAAAGATTGAAATCTTTAAGTCGAAGGCCGACGAGGGCGACTTCCTAATAAGATTAAACGTCGAATTAGACGATGCCATTTAAAGCTCGCCGCACAGTGATTATGTGACGAAAGCGAACTTTGGCATGTTCAACTTAGCCCGACGTGCCAAATCTTGGACTTTAGAGCTCAAACATCACGATACATTGATTTTGGGTCATATGAGGTCTTCAAAGCCCGGTTCAGGCAAACATTTGAGCTGTCAGTGCTGAATTCAGGGTTCGAGCAGAGCTCCTGTATTTAAAGCAGGGCAGGCGTGGTTTTCACGCATATGCCCAACATGCGATACTTGTAAGTTCTATCGTGAGTCATCCAGTTAATAAACAAAGATCCTGCAGATGGTCCTGTCAAAACCCACCTGTTTCGGCTTGAATTAGAGACGCTAGATCAAACGATCTCTGTAGCAGAACAGGAGGATTTAGCTTGGAAAAGGCTTTTGTCCACTCTGAGACTTATTTTTGGCCACGTATGCGACAAGAAAGCGGAGGTCCAAAACCAATGGACCTTTCGTATGTAGAGAGCGAAAAAAACCTTCGACATTTCTTATAGCAGCTAAAATGTAGGTGGGCGGTACTATAGTGGCCACGCTCTACTTAAGCACTCACCTTCTAGCACAGTGAGGTAGTTGGCGGTCGCCTAACCGACCTCACCCAGCGAACTAAGTACCTTAGTACAAGTGTCGTAACGGAAGAAGTACTCCGGCTTCACGTGCGCACTTGTTAACGAGGAAGTAGTTCTAAGACTGATTTATAAGTCAAATTAATATAAACCTATTATCCAATCAATGGATGCTACCTCTGTAGATGTGCACCCCTACATGCATGCGTATTATTCTGAATACCTCGGATTACGAATGACGCTAGCCGTCATCCCTTCCAATGTGAATGCACCTAATATAAAACTTGATGCAGTAAGTCCCCAAAAGTCTGCGGAAAAATTAGTCCCCAAAAACCTGTGGCCAAAGTGTCCCAGGAACCTTTAGAAATAGGTTTTAATGAGAAACGTGAGGTATTTATGTCTTAGTAAACAGCGATCAAGTGTAGGCGCTTATACACTTGATGTGATAGCGCCTCCAAAGTTAACTTTGGAGATAACTCAATTGCCAACGCTAGACCGAAACGGTCTTGCGTGATCTGCGTAAGCGTAAGTAGTTCCTGAGAACGAACGGGTTTTCAGCAGCTCATCGTTGGACGAAAGTGTCCTCAATGGGAAGACTCGGATGGAACTTATTACGTCCCAATCCTGAAGTACTTGAAGACAAATCCTTTATGCAAGGATCTGATCGAATTCAAGGATATATTCCCTGAATCCGTACCGTGCGAGTTGCCTAAGGATAAAGCACTCGACACAAATTCGACCTGATACCAGGTTCGAAAACGCCACGAGATTGATCTGGAGCCGGGTACAAAGTACTGTACAACGCACCAGTGACCACTGCCTAAGGAGCTAGTGGACGCGATAGACGCATTCTTTGCAGAAAAGCACGCAGCAGGCCTAGTCCAAGAGCCGAAGTCGCCACACTCGTCGCCGACGTTTTGTGTGCGTAAACTCAATGAGAAATGGCGCATAATACATGCTTTCAACAAGCTGAATGCGGTCACAAGTCCGGCATCTATGTGTTGCAGAAGAACATGGCCGCAGCATTTTTAGCGCGCTCGACATGGTCGACGGCTATTAACAACTATCACATGAGAGAATCAGATATTCCTCTCACAGCAGTGAGAATTCCCAGTGGGATGTTGTGGGAATGATTGGTCACGCCCTTAGGAGTTTTCAACGATCCAGCTACGTTTAATAGGTTGTATACGCAGCTCTTTCGGCCGATGCGGCACTTCGCCGCAGACGAATTTCGACAATATATTCGTTCACAGCAAGGCTGAAGGGGGGGGGGTATGATGGATGTTCAGGATCATATCGAGCACCTTCGAGCGGTGTTGATGTGTATGCGCGAGAATCGACTATTTGCGAACATCAACAAGTGCCTCTTTGGGGCGGCAGCAATTCCCTTTCTGGAATTTTTCATTGGAAAGGGTGGAATCCGTGCGGATTCAGAGAAGATTCGTGCAATTGCACAATGGCCAACGCCATCATCCCGAAAGGTTTTCGCAAGTAGTTGGGCCTCGTGAACTACTTGCACAAGTACAGCGAAAATTACGCAAAGATGGCCAGGCCATCGAACAACTTGCTGAAAGACGACGCGGCCTGATCGTAGACAGAGAGAGCTAAACAAGCTTTTGAAGCGATTAAGTTGAGCCTACAGTCGGCACAAACATTGGCGTTGCCGGACGAGGGTAGTCCATTTAGTTTGGTGTGATACATCAGACTTTGCCATTGGCTGTGCTCTGTTGCAGCTGGATGCCAGTGGTAATTAGCGGGTGTTTCGTTTCAATCGCGGCAGCTTAAGGCCACTGAGAAGAATTATCCAGTGCACGACAAGGAATTTCTCGCAATAAAGTACGCCCTTGTCAAAGTTCGGGTTCACCTGCTGGGCAGTAAACCCTTTGTCGTCTATACAGACCATGACTCGTTGAGGACGGCGACTCAGTCGCCCCACTTTTCACAAGGTATGGCGCAATAATTGTCATTTTTTGCGGAATACAATTCACGGTGGCTTACAAGCCAGGAAATTAGAACGTGCTAGCGGACGCCCTGTCGAGACGTCCTGATTACGAATCGGACACGTTGTGCATCTTGAAACTTCAGTGTTCGAGCTTATACGCAAGGCGTGTGTTCAAGACCCGGATTTTCAAGGTGTTGAAGAGGTGTTGAGCGCCTCTGCGGAAGCCATCAAGTTGACGAAGCGCCAGCAGGCAGATCCCATTCGGTATAGTCTGTCCGATGGACTCCTGTTGTACAGTGTGAATTCGAGGGATAAAAGACGCGTGGTCGTCCCTAACGACAAGGACTTACGTCACCGAATTTTCTCTGAGGCACATGATACGCCGAATCGTAAACATTTGGGGCGCAAAAAGACGTACCCGTCTGTGGCACGTGACTTGTGGTGGCCCCACATGTACAAGTGGGTCCGGTCGTATGTCAAGACGTGCGAGACTTGTCAACGAGTGAAGCCTCTGCCGTCTTCAGTAGCGCCGCTGCAGAGTTTGTCGGTCCCAGCGAACTGTTGGCGCTCAGTAAGCATGGACTTAATACTCGACATTTCGGCGGATCGGCATGGCCATACGGGCATTATGGTATTTGCGTGTCGCCTCAGCAAGGTAGTGTGACAAGTGGCGGTATGCCGAATCATAACGGCACTGCAGGCGGCACAGCTGTTCATCGACAACGTGTTTCGACATCATGGACTTCCGGAGTCTTTCGTGAGTGATCGAGATCCTCAGTTTGTGTCTACCTTTTGGCAACATGTTTTTCGGCTGATGGTGTTTCGACTGGATATGTCTACAGCGGATCATTCGCAGACTGACGGTCAGACCGAATCGGTCAACAGTGTTTTGGAGGATGTGTTTCGCAATGTTTGCGTGGATGAGCCATCCCAATGGAGTGCGCAGTTAGAGCAAGTAATATTCGCAATGAATAATGCGGCATTCGTCGACAGGTTTTTCCCTGTTCTATGTGAATGGGTTGTGGCATCCGCGTACTCCCTATTGTTGTCAATGGCTTCTAATGAGGATGGGGGGTGTCGCTGATAACCTGAGGCCTAAATGGATTCGACCGTCGGTCAAACGCAATTTGCTGACGTTTAT
This sequence comes from Bremia lactucae, assembly GCF_004359215.1. Taxonomy (NCBI): domain Eukaryota; phylum Oomycota; class Peronosporomycetes; order Peronosporales; family Peronosporaceae; genus Bremia; species Bremia lactucae. Next base: position 2,084,548 of record NC_090615.1, on the reverse strand, counting down.
TGAAACTGGTGAAGCCATTAGGCTACGTGTCAGGGACGTCATGGCTGCTGCTCAAGAGCTTCAAAAGGAAAACAGTGACAGTCATGGTCCTCTAAATGCGCAAATGTTTAAGACTGGTGATTTGGTGCTACTTAATGCAAGATATCTACCTATGCACGCGGTTTCAGTGGTCGGGAGTACGAAGCTTCGTCCGTTTTCGTGCGACCGCTTACGGTTATTGACCGACATCTTGAGCTTTCCATCGGCTGTGGCAACGCACCCGATATTTTATGTTGGGGTGCTCAAGTGGTCCGGCGGACCGGTCTGAAACAGACGCTACAGTTATCAGCCGGGGACGCAGCAGACCTCTCACTTGGTGGGTGATCGGTCGTCCCGGAAGTGTTCGCAGGTGGCCCTGAAGGGTACGACGGATGACGCAAGGGGTAAGCAGACTGGTGCGAGGGAGGTGCAGGAGCCTGCGTAGAGATCAAAAGGTGGCGCTTTATGATCTCCACCCGATCATACAACGAAGCCAGCCAATGCTGATGGTCATTCAAGTTCTTGTTCATCGTCGAGCTAAGTCGTAAGCTGCTTCAAGCGACGCCGTTGACGTATGATTCGTCCTCCTCAACCCTTGTTGAGTCACGACGAAGAGCGATACTTCCATGTGAAAAAGTTGGTCGGACATCAACGTAAAGGGGACGGCAGAAGTTCTGAGTATGGTGGCGTGGCTGCTCGAAGGCCCGTACTACGTGGAAGCCGGAGGACCGCCTCGTGAAGGACTGCGCCAACCTCGTGAACGCTTACAGGCGTTCCACTCAATCGGTCCGCGCCAAACCGGGCCTATAAGGCTCTTTGGGTTGATGTCGTGGGGTGGATTCCCCTTCTGGATTTTTGATGATGACTTCTTGGAGAATGAGCGTCGGGGGCAGGACTGTCTCGGTCAATACAACGACAGACATCCCACCGCTAATCAGCAACCGCCTTGGCCATGTAAATTGAAGACGTCGAAGCGCTAACCAGTCGAGCCGATGCGGCGAGCTGAAGATTTCGGGGATGGGATATCTCATGGCGGTGATCCACCGGCGGAAATGGGCTTCGTACGCCTGTCGGCCGACATCAGTGTCGTCATCAAGAACGAGTGGGCATTCATCGACCTACTCCACAGGTATTCCTCGCTCTCGGCATTGTTGGTGGCATTCCGCGTAGTCGGCCACGGGCCAAACCTTCACTGAAAGCAGCTGGTCTCCCGTTTGTGGGAAGCAAGTGATGTTCCCTGTCATTTCTCACGATTTATTTATGAAAGCATACTCCCGTATCTCCTAAGTATTAAGGTATACGGCATTTGGATTATTTACAATTCTGAAATGCGACCATTCGTTTATCGCGGTTTTCAGCAAAATATATACCTTACAACAGAGAAGCTATATTTGTTTAATTCGATTATAGCCATTGCTGATCTTATTACGATTACGCTAATGCTCAAAACCGCTCTGCAAAGCACCTATAATTTTTGTATTTTTGTCGTTTTCTAAAAAAACATGCAGTTCAAAAAACACTCTAGTAGCTTTACGAGAGCAATCACGTTACCGGAAACCCCATCAATAAGTCTACATTTTGTGCTATTCTTGTTGCTTCGACATCCTGCAAAGACCCTGCAAAGATACACATCGAGTTAAAATTGTGTTATCTTTGAGGACGTTAAATGAAAAAAAATTAAAGAACTAACTAGACTTGAGCCAACATGTTAAGGGGAGCTAGGTTTCTTTCACGTCGGAAGTCGATTCATATCGACTAGTTAATAACGTAACTCTTTCTCAGCCTTAAAGAACTCGACAATGCATTGGCGCGTGCCCATTTTTATAGGATTAACTTAGAGCCCTCATGCAAGTGGAGTCGAAGCATGGAAAGCGAACTCGACCGATGACGCCAGCTATGTGATACTAGCGTTGAGCTTTGGGTTCTATTGTATCAGAAAAATAATACTAAAATGAAATTTATCTTTTTGGAAGGTTAGTTTCAATCTCAACTTTTTAGCTGCACGGTATCCTGTGGCGAAATGAAAAAGACAGTTGAATACGGATGTAAGTACTTAATTAATACCGTTAATGTTTTTTGAGTTGAAAATGATTGATTCGAATTGTCTAACGGTTAAAGCTCTCTCGAAATGAGGGTGTGTGTAACAAAAAATACACATAAATCTTTTAGTAGATGAAATTTTTTAAACACGAGTCACATGGCGGTAAAACTTTTTTAAATAGTTACTACTTTTAAGTAAGTATTGACTTATATATTGAAGTAGGATAGATGTAACGGGTGTCCCGTTACATATATATTATTTCCTATAAGAGGAATAATAAATATTATTTCGTATGAGAGGAAACAAATAAAGAAGCACAAAATCATTATTTTTATCAAATTTGACGTAACTTTTCCAATAGTACCGAATGAAGTGCAAGAAGAGATTGGTTAATTTAAGTTGAAATCAACCATAATAATCGTTACAAGACGCGATTAGGCGTTGCGCAAGGAGGCGCATTGCGTTGTTAATTATTTTAATATATTAAAGCCAGTAGATAGAAGATCGTTATTATTACTTTATATATTAATACAGTTTTACTTTCTCCCAATTTTAAAGCATTAGAATTTGCTCTTAGTAGCCAAGACTTTATAGCTACTTAGAATTTTCCTTTTCACGCCGTGAACGTGAAGTAGTCGAAATACCCCACCTTCACTGTAATCAGTTTAAGTTGACTAGTACTGTTATCAGTACTAGCAAAGGTGCACCCGTCTTGAAGCAGTCACATACGATATAGATACACGGTGCATACGAAATATGTATCCTCCCTAAACCTAACATATAAAGTTAGACATAACTTATATGGGAATTACTTTACACGTGTTGAGGTAAGCAAACATAAATCAGCTTGATTTTATTTATGCATCTGCCTAATGGTAATTACAAGTCGAACTTGTATTGCATGCCTTCTCTGTGCGAGTGACTGAGTCGATCACTTTTTGAGACGCGTCCACAACGTCTGCAAGTCAGACAAACTTTAAATCCTTATTTTTAAGTCAATGCACCAATAAGCTTCACCAAAAACAGTGCATCTATTGAGTGGAAGCACTGCTATGGCGTCAAGATCTAGCTCACTCGAATACAAACATATATTGAATACGAGATTGCCCCTTCTCCCATAAATGACTGTAATGAAACCTAAGCCAAAACAGCTTCAGGTTAATATTTATTCACGAGGAAGCGTGACAACCTCATCATTTAATTGTGTATATTAAAATTAGCCACTAGCAGTGTTGTTACTTCAAAGAAGAGCTATTTGCAAAGAAGATCTATTTGTTTAATCAGATAAATCACTCTAGCCACTGAGTAGAGCCAGTTGCATCCTTCTCGAAAAAAGTAACGAACGACCGTGGAAGTTATATTTAAATTCAAACAAACCGCTCTTTCTTAATTATTGCCCCCACAACTATTTACAATAATTAAATAGTAATTTAAATTCGCAAACAATAATTTTACACAACTTTTGTAATTTGAGGTTCTAATCCAAAATGTCAACAAAAATCTACGATACTACATAAGTGCGACTAGGAGATGATGACGATGGAAACGTAGTGGCCGCTCAATATCATCGTTACGTTTATTACCGTCGTTATTTTATAAACTACAGATTGTGGGCTTCAAACGGTAGCTGAAATGTAGCTACATAACGGCTGATGGACGACCTTCTTATTGCTTCTTCTGCGCTAGCTAGCCGAATGCAAAGTAGGTTCTCTAAATGACTAATATACTTTCCAAATTACTTCCTTCCCGACTAGTCGACTACTCCGCTATATATACCTGAATAGGTTTATGAGCCCAATTATGGCAGATGCAATTCTGTTCTAAATGAGGACAATTATTTCGTGTGAGAATTTAATACGCGAATAGAGCTTGCAAAGAAAGGTTTGCTGGACCATCTCGATTCTACGAAGGCTTCGAGTGAAATGCGATGCTATTGCGTATGCTTGGAAAGTCAACGACATGAAGGCCTTCGCGAATGTATGCACGATGGTCAGTCCACGTCTTCAATTCATGGTTCGGTTGGCAGGGTCGAAGGCTGAGGCATATGAGACTTAGAAGAGCTTCTTTCTTCGTCGAAGCATTCATAATCGAGTCCAGATGCGTCGCCAGTGCATGAATATAAGATGCAGAAGGGTGGAAGTGTGATGGGACACTTCCTGAAGTTCGGTGAACTTTTGCTCGCCGATGTAAGCCATTGGAGATGAAGTGTCGTGAGATGAACAGCTCGTGATTTTGCTTGGAATATGTTCGAAGAATACGATCAGATCGTCAAGATTATTGAGAACGTGAGGGACATCCATCTATTTCAAGCCAAGGAGATGCCTAGTCGCGAGTACGAAGTCATAGCTCGAAAGGATAAAGGGAAATTGCTTTGAAGGCTACTCGACGCTTCAAGAGCAGGGGGAGCTCGATCCAAGGAAACGGGAAACAAGTTATCCGGACAGTGTCATGTCTGCAATCGATATGGACACAAGAAACAAGATTTCTGGAAGAATCCTGACAAGAAAAAGAATGCGGAACAAGCGTTTACCGTGAGTGAACAAGGGACTAAATTGACAGTGGTCCAAGTAGTCACATGTGTCCATTCAAGGATGAGTTTGCGGAAATACGATCACTCAGCACGTTGGTTAAAATTTCGGCGAATGGGGAACTGTAACAGCTGCTGGAATTGGGACGATTCGAGCTTTAATGAAGAACAAGAAGTCCATCCGCATCGAAGACGTTCTCTACGTTCCTTAACTGTATTGTAGACTTCTTTCGATTGCTGAATTTTCTGCTTAAGGGTTGACATAACCTCTCAAATGTTACATGCGAGATCACGAACGAGCATGAAGTGGTGAGACAAGTGACCCAGAAGGTGAAATTGTTTGCTCTCGAATGTGAACAAGTTGAATCTGCAAACATGAGTGAAGTGGTTCGCGGTGGAGCCAAATGTGAGTCCAAGTCCATGGCACGCTCGATCAGAACGTCTACCAATGAAGGCGTTAAAAATCAAGAATGCGTCAGTGGATTCACGATGGAAGATAAGTCTGCTAATGTGGAAGACCAAGATGACATATGTGAAGTTTGTGGACTTGCAAGTCGTCAGTAAAGCCATTTCCTAAGTCAAGTTACGGTAAAGTAAGACGACGCCACTACTTCAACTAATTCAGAATGACGTGAATTCATAGTGACGTGATGGGTCCCATGGAGACCAAGTCACTGTGTGGAACGAGATTAATGGTAACAATTACTGACGATTGTCACGATATGTTGTCGCGTATCATATTGCGCACAAGTCGGACGTGGTCGATAAGTCTATCAAGTACAAGTCGATGATGGAGAATCAGTTGGATGCTAAGATTAGATGTATTCGCACCGACAATGTTGGCGGATATATTAACAATAGCCATGATAAAGTGTGGCGACAGGCTGGAATTATGCACCAAGCTACAGTTTCGTATTCGTCACAGCAAAATGGAACGGCTGAGCAGATGAACCGGACGCTGACGAAACGAGCACGGTCAATGATTAATTACATTCAAGTTGAGATGATATGGTGAGCCGAAGCCATAAATAATGCGGTATGTATTACGAATCGTGTACCCTGCGCTTCTCACTTAAACAAGAATCCGTTTGAGGTTTGCTTTGGAGCGAAGCCAGACCTGTCGCATTTGCGAGTTTTCGGATCGCAAGGGTACGCGCGCATCGATAAAGGTAAACGACAAAAGTTAGATAAAAAGGCATTCCGCTGCATGTTTTTGGGTATGCAGATGGTGTGAAGGTCTACTGTGTTCGAAATTATGAATTAAAACGACTGGAATTACGAGGTCAGTGGTATTCTAAAAGCTACCCAAGTCTAAGTGTGTGGAAGTGGTTGGTATTTTAAAAGCTACCCAAGTCTAAGTATGTGGACGTTGTTGTTGGTGAAAATATCACTCAAAATGTGCATCATCATGGCGATTAGGACGACGTCTTGATTCAATTATCGTGCGTTTAAACCAGGAGTGAAAGTGAACCGATGGTGGTGGATCATATTTGGCACCAATCCGCCAATTTCACCTCCTTGCGAATTTGACTCTAAGAGTCCAAGTCATGATATCATTGTCTCTTCTAACCCGTGAGACGATGAAAGTGCGGATACGGCCCAAGCCACTGTGTCCAGAGGGGGCTTGAATACTATGGACGACTGCTCGGATTTGGTACCATCTCGATATGGTGGAAATAATACACCGGTGCGTTGTTCCCCGGTCAGAATTCTCAAGCATGCTCGAAAAAAGAAAAAAATTGTTGATTGGGTTGCCAACCATTTTCGCGTCCACTTTGGTAAAAAACGTTCGACCATTCTGTCGATGCACGCACTTTGGCTGATCTTGAGCTTCTTCTTCTGCAGCTCGTACGTCACTTCAATACCGAGAATATATTAAACGTTGCTTAGCGTCTCTAGCTTGAAATGACTAACAAATTCATCTGCAACTTTTAACAATTGATCCTGCAGTATTACCTCCAATTAGCATATTCCCGAATGGTTTTCATCGTTACGGACGAATATGCGCGGGTCCAAAATACATGGAAAAGCCCATTTTGCGAAAAACGCTCGATATGGTCTTAAAATATGTTGCAGCAGATTGTTTTAGTCCTTACAAATTTAGTTCGAACTTTAATACTTGACTCGCGTCCATGTTAACACTTTGAGGCACAGAGATGTATATTCAATTTAGAAAGGCCGTGTCAACATCATACTGGCGAAAATTCATACCGAAATATGACAACACACTGCCGGGAAGACACGGAGAATCCGTGTCGTAATAATCCCCACCATAATTTTGGTTATAACCCAATGCAACAAGCCGAGCCTTAAATCGATCATTTTTTTATTTTCTTTCCTCTAAACTGCGAACACTCAATTGGTTCAGATCACCTTTTGACCGCACTCCATGTTTTCTTGTGATTCAATGCACCATGTTTTTTTGATTCAATGCATCTGGGTCAGTCTTGATCGCGTCACTCCAAACCTTGGATTGAGGAGAACGTATCGCATCTTGGTATGTCGATGAAGCTATCAGTGCCGCATTCGCTTGCTCATATGCGATGCGATAGCTTTGTAGCGCACATTGCACGCCATTTTCACTCTGTACAGGTACAATTGCATCGGAATTATTTACGGGCGATGCCATCGACGATCTTTACGAAGCCGGTGGCGACTGGAGACAACTTGCCGCCACGATAGTCCGAGCTCGTCCGTATGCGCTGCCGCGGGCACGATTTGAGTAGATGGGCACGTCGTAATGCGGCCACGCTCTTCTTAGACACGCACCCTAGCACAGCGAGAAAGCGGTTTGACCACCTTCTCTTGCGTGCAGTGAGGTAGTTGTGGTGGGCGCGTTGGCGACCTCACCCAACACACTAAGTACTGTGATTAAGAGTCGTCACGGGAGCGGTAATCCGGCTCCTCGTGCGCACTTATCAAGTAGGAAGTAGTTTTCAGACTAATTTATATTTGTTCGTGTTAAATATAGATACCTATTTCTACCAATCAATCAAAATGTAATCTCTATAGATAACACTTAATATGTATTGCGAGCGTATCTTTCCAGATACCTCGCGTAGCGGATGACGCTAGGCGTCATTCCTCCTAATGTGAATGCACCTATGTGCATCACATATAGAAGGGTTGGTCACAAATGTGAACCACACTCGAGTGCTGGGTCTAATTACTTTAATTTAGTAATTGACCATCCCTTTAAGTACACCAAGTGTACTTAACGGGGACTGTGTAACATTAGGGCAACTTTAGCCCGTTAAAGCAATGACATTTGCCAATCCAAACTCTATTATATTGGCACGGCGCTTCCTTCTGTTTTGTTCTTGGACTGCACAACAAGACAAACAAGTATAAAATGCCCTTGCTTCATGCTGTTGGGTTTACGTGCCTTAATTCAACATTGTTAATAGCAATTTAAGTCTTTACAGAAATTGTGGGAATAACAATTTTAGTGTGCAAATTTGAAATTTAAAAAAAAAAATTGTGGAATCACAACAAAGGTTCTCCAACCAATGTGTGCCCCGTTACAGGAACACTATGAAGTTGTGGCTTCTTGCGCTCATTTGGGCAGAAGATGAAGGACGCAAAGAATTATCAATGGTCAACAGGGATTCTAATGTCCCCACGGGCAATCACACTCATTCCACTACTCGCATCGATACATAGGCCCTAGCACCAAATGATTTTACTACTAGCTCGCTTAACGCTGACGCCTAAGAGCACGCTCAAGGCTATGAGTAGGTAAGCGGTCAACGCATTTATGTTGTGGCGAATTAGTAATTCACACCTCAAAATTAAATTGCGGTACCTTAGCGAACCTCCTATTATCTAACGTCAACGACACTAAGTGCGAATTATTGTTAAAAAGGGTCATGTGCTAAATTGTGATTTCGCTAAGAATATATCTTCAGGGAAAAAAAATGTGGTCGATTCATGTTTAACTTGTCGAAAGCTTAATGGTTTTGAAAAGCTTTTTTACTCTTTTCATACGACAATAAACATTGCTTTTTTATTGGTGCATAAGATAAAGAACCTGTAGGTCATTTTCAAAGCAATTTCGGCAGATATTTCTTTTGTCAACTAAATCCAACATACAATTAATCTTAATTATGCCTGCACGTTGGTTTAGATAAGGAAATTAGCCCATTTTCTTTAATGCACGATCCTTCCGATTATGGTTCGCGATCTTAGCCTTATTCTTGTCTTTCTTCGCTCGCTGACGCTGCATTTGTTGCGGTGTTAACAGCTCATAAGATTTCTTCTCTCCATGAGTTTTGTCTTTTTGACGAGGATTTGAAATCTTAGAATTAGATGAGCTCTGTGTCGATTCAGCAGCAGCGGGGGAGCGCAAAATCCTATCACGAAAATTATCACTTTCCTTTTTCTCTTCGTCGTAATCCATCTCTTCAGCCTTAAGCGAAACGCTTTCACGGTTTCTATTTTTCATGCCTTCCCAAAAGGCATCTTTCTCCTCCTTTGCACGAATCCGACGATTCTGCTCACGAACAACATCCTGACTATCTCCAAGTCCGCCATCGCGAATACTAAACGGCACAAAGTCATCAAACTCGTCATTGTAATCGTCGTCGTACTCGTCGAGGACAGCCACCCCATCGCCTCGGCTGTCAAAGCCACCATCACGGTCGGTGCCACTCGAATAGGCATAGTCATCTTCTTCCTCATACATGGCAACAAGTTCCTTGGTCTTGTTAGCTACTTGCTGATCTTTTACTTCAATCTGTGGATCGTAGCTCGTTTCCATTGCTTTCTTACCCACCCATACTCGATTCGGATCCAGCTTTTTATTTTCGTAAGCAGGCAATAAATTACCTTTCAAAAGTGCTTCAACACGCTTAAATTCGATATCCGAGGGTTTTACATCATGTGATACATCAATAAGGACAGGCGGAGGGTTACTTTCCAATAAAAAATTAATCACCGTCTCTACTTGTGAATCAGCACTCAATAAACAGAGCTCAATGTACCCTTCTCCCAAATCAGGAAAAAGGTCTTTTACTTGGTGCACCAGTGCAGTCAAATCCATTGCCTGACGTTCAATCTCCTCAAAACCGCTATTCGACTTGACCTCTTCTATAGCAAGAGACTCTTTAATTACCAACGATGGAAGGAATCGACGCCTCGGGAGCTGCTCGATCATTAATGCTAAATACGATAAATTCTCCTGGTCCAATTCGTGGCGATGAAAAAATGCCGAGACTTTGTCCTTGTACTCGCATAGAAACCATAAATCACTGAAATACGAGCCATGTTCTGCGTCTTCGTCGACGCATCCGCTGATTAATGTGTGGAATCCAGCCAGCACCTTACCTTCACACACTCCCGATTGGAGAGGCTTGTCCAACTCAAAATCGACGCAGCGCCCAAGAACAAGCAACAAAATATATCTGATCTCTGCTATCACTAAAACTACTCGAGATGCCGTTTTCTTGTCCAAAGACGACAATTGCCGCTGCAAAGTCGGAAGCACTACCTCGTAAAACTGCACGAGTCTATAAAGCAATGAATGACTCTGTTCTCTTAGCTCTTTTGACAGCTCTTTTTTGCCTAGCAAAAGAATCTTCAGTACCGATTCTGCGGTTGTCATGCCACCTACGGACAGACTTAGCTCGTAGTAGCGGTGTATGAGATCCATTACGTCAGCTTGTCTCACAGCTTTGAAGAGATCGTTGAGTTGCCGAATGTACAGTTGCTGTAGGACAGTTAAAGTTGCGGGAAATTCAGCAACATTGTCGCAAACTGCTTCCAAAAGCTCGGCAATTGTCTCTTGATTCTTACTACCATAGAGCTGGCAAAACGGGATTAGCCGTGTCACGTGCAGCAAGCTGGACTCATACGCTTGCTGTAGTAGCTGTGGAGCATCCAGAAGCCGCGAAAACAGAGAGAATACGGCGCGACCTGATATCGATAGTGCGGTGGCGTTGACGTCGACGTCTTGGCTGCCAACAAGATTCGTTTGTAGCGCTATCCCGCGCGTGAAGAAGTCATCAAGAAGGATTGAAAGATGCTCAATCGCACAGGCATCTGAGAGATAGCACTGTAGCTCGGTGTCACTAGAAGCGACGAGCGGTGAGATCGTCGATTCAAGGCTCATGCTTAATAAATATCGGACCGTGAGGTATACCAGTCCATCCGATTATGCGGAAGGTATACATGCACCACGAAAACTTTTAGAATTCAAAGACCTGTATGTTCGAATAAAGCTAAATTATGAATTTTCTACACTGCTAGATAAACACATGTGGTACCTCCGGACCAAATGGGTCTCGCGGGCTCTACGCTCTTCGTTCTGGACGCCACAGAGCCAACGCTGGTGTAGCGTTTATTGGGGTTCCACTTTTTCCACGCATAACCGTAATTTTCACGCGTGTGGTGCAATCAATTCTCGCGCAAGCCTCGATGATTCGGAATCCGCGCTAGCCCAGCAGATGCTGGATTTTATGAAGCTCGCCGAGGACGAACATTCACCGCTACCCACAGATGATGTGCTTTTAAATACTCAGGCAGAGCTACCAATTAGTGGCGTCATCATAGGCGTGCAAAATGGATTGGCACGCGTCTCAGGGCTACGTCACGCAACGATCGGCAGCGTTGTAAACGTTTCAGACGCGTCTGGCCACTCTATAAGTCAGGGGCTTGTGCTGTTTATGGAGGAAAAAGTGGTGCACATAGCGCTTCTGTCTGCGCGTGGCACCGAACCCGTGATGAAGAATATGGACGTGACGCTGCATTGCAAGCAGCTCGAGATCCCTGGGAGCGTCGCAGCCTTTGCTGGCGCCGTTATAGACCCGATCGGTCGACCACATCAATTCGATACGCAAGCACCAAGCGACGTTGCAACAGCAAATGATCGCATCAAAGTTACATGGGGTACACAGAGCGTACCCGGTCTTATCGCACGTACCCCTCTTCACTTGCCATTTAAGACGGGACTAGTGGCAGTCGATTGTCTCCATCCAATGGCGCACGGACATCGGTTTGCAGTCTTAGGACCAAGAAGCTCTGGCAAGACGCGTATAGCACTAGAAATGATGGCTTACCAGGTTGCTCAAGCCAAGGCAAACGGAGAGCAGCCGCCGCAGTTTGTGTTCGTCTGTATCGGCAAGAGCTTGTCTCGAATTCATCAAATTATTGATGCACTCAAGCAATCAGAGGCTTTACCCTACACGACAATAATTGCGTCGAGCGACCGAGACTCGCCGGTATTGCAATATTTGGCACCATTCACGGGCTGTGCAGTGGCCGAGTTTCTCATGCACAATGGCAAGTCTGATCAAAGTGTTATCGTATATGACGACTTGGCGTCGCATACTATGGTAGTAGAGGGATTGATACAGTCCCTTAAGCTGCCTCGTGCGGCTCACGCAAGCCTTAGTGCCCACACTGTGTTGATGGAACGTTCAGCTCAATTTAAAGGTTCGACTCAAAAAGAAGGCGGGCCTTCGCTCACGTCTTTCGTATTAGGCGATGCTCCAGATAGCTCAGAAATCGCTACCGAGTTTATGGAACGGATTGTGTCGGTTGTTGACGATTACGTCAGTCTAGAGTACTCGCTTGCGCAGAGCCGTGTCTTTCCACCGATCAATGTCTTGGCACCGGGTGCGTCGGTCCGTGGTCCTCCATTTCAGTCAGCTACGCGCTGGAAATTTGTGAGCCGCCTTCGTGCACGAATCAACGCAGCTGCACAAGTCAAGCAGAATATCGAGACAGCTCGCAAATTGGGCTTTGAAACCGAGCCCGAAGATGCCGAGGCACTCGAGTTCTTGGAACTCGTACAGCAGTTTTTCACACAAAAGTCCATGTTGTCAACGGTGACGCCTGAATTGAAAAGTCCAGTGCTAACAGAACTAGCGATTGATTTGGGCGCCTATTTCTTAACAATTGTCAATGTGGCACAACTTTATCGAAGTGATACCCCGCTGGAGTTGTGGACATTCCTGCACAGTGTTGTAGCTACACTAACAAGTGAAGAAAATGCCGACATTTTACACCAACTTGTAACCCGCTCTCGCACGAAAGTGTGGTCATTGGACATTCAAAAAAATGTGACTTTGGTGCTGTTAAGAGAACTCGAGACAATGAAATGGCGTTTAACAGACAAGCAAATTGGCAACTAAAGGAAATACTAAAGTTAGTCTTGAAGAATATTGATTGAGTTAACTCGGAAGATATTGTTGAACAAATTATCGGTGTCAAATTGAGTAGCAGATTAATGTAACAAGTCCGTCGAGCAAGAATATAGTGGTTGTCGTTAAGCCTCAAAGAAGCAAATTCTTAACGCCTATGATCTAGCTATTCACAATGAAGGTATCGCTTTTAGTGATGGTATCAATTGCCATCGAGACCTCTCAACATTTATTGAATAATGATTTGTTGTTAAAAATGACTGTTGGTGCTCCCAATGATGCTTGGCAGGTGGGTAAATTAAGTTTAATCAAAATCTGAAAGAAGTCGGGCCGTTCGAAAAGAAACGACCGATAAATTAAACAAGTGTGCGCGCCCTCGCCCCACTTCCTTTAAAATGCGATTGGGTGTCTTGATGTTTACGAGCGTGAGTCTTCCGGGTTCGACCAACTTATGACTAATTGCTAGAGCGGTATGGTTAAGAATGGAAAGGGCAAGCACCCTCAACGTACAGCAAAAGCAGTATAACCCTTTGCTTTTAGATAACAGGGAATAAATTACCCTTTAAGAATAGTCCACATTCCTCTAAAGCAGCATGTTTCACTGACAAGGCCCTATTCTAGCAAGTAGTCAGCACAATTATTTTTCATATAGTCAATAAGCAAAAATTATTCTATCTCTACACAATACACGGCAGTCAAGTTTGCGCTTAATCATGCATTCTCGGTTTCAAAGTTCATATCGATCGTTCCTTCCAATGAGTCAAAACAGAACGTAGCTTTCACAATACGCTTCGACCCTGTAACACATGCTAGTGACGGCACGGGTGGGAGAAAACGAATGAGCTGCTTTGCGTAGCGTACAGCAGGGCCTGTTGTTACCACGTACTGGCCAGCAACATCCAAGACATATTCGACCCATACAATCACAGCATTCGCTGCAGAGTTCTTCAGCTCTATCACATTGCTCGTATCTATCGAGTGAATCGGGTGCATGAAGTCCAAAGCAGCCATTTCAATGATAATTGAAGCCTGCTCAAACGCATACATGTAGACTGGAAATGGAAAATTGCGAATGTAGTAGTCGTCTTGATACCGATCAAAGAAGCTGTGGTCGTAGCCACAGACATTGCCAACTGCACCAAAACTTTGGTGCAAATGCTCAAATTGCACAGCTTGGGCCAGTACACGGGCTCGAGCTGGTAACACACGTGCCTTTGGGTGCAGTAATGAATCCACAGCTGATCGTCGTAGCCAAAAGTTAAAGGCTTGCCAAATAGGAAGGTTCTGCATGGAATAGTAAAATGGCTCTCCAATGAGAAAATCGACGCTTGTGGCGTCTCCTTGCAAGTGTTCAGGACACAAACCTTTAACACCACTGTGAAGAACCTCGGTTGGACAATTGTTATACGATAATATCTGCTCAAAAATCCGTGCGGATACTGCTTTCGACTCAATTGACGTCACGCTCCTAATCTCTGGGTGCGAAGCTGCTAGTAGCGCACCAAAAGATCCATCGCTGATGTCAAGACACGAGAGTTGACGCAAAGGTTCGGACTTTATTAGGTCAGCCACGACTAAAGACACGGACGCATCATAGCTTTCGCGACGGGAACGGTCATTTAGCATGGAAATTCGCTCAGCATTGCACAGGAGATGCAAGCCACAGATGCACGGTTCTTTTTCAGTGACGATAGCGCGCTTTAATTTTGTGAGTGTATTGTCGTTACTTAGAGTACTTTCAACATCAAACCAGATGCGAAGGTCATCGTGATGAGCACGTAACACGAGTCTTTCAAGAGGCTGCACGGGGATATTCTCAGTGACAGGAAAGACGACCTGAACCCAATGATCCTGCCAATTCTGAGCCCTTGATTGGGTCGAATACACTATTTTGTCACAGTCATCAAAACTCACGTGCCACCACATGAGAACCGCCTGAACAGTTCCAGCTCGTATCACGTCAACAATAATCTCGTCATATGTCGCCTCTTCAGATGTTGATTTCGTAAAGTCAAAGCTCAACACCTTTGTTGGGTTCGTTAAGAATTTCGACTCGTTTTCAAAAGCACGAAAATGCAATGGTAACGCGGGTTTCCCACCTTTACATTGCCAAGCCAAATCACTTCGAGCTAGTTTTGGACCCCTGGTAGACTCGACATCGAAAGCATTAAAGTGATAAAGTGGCGCGCATTCGATAACTTGAGCAAACACTGTAGCCCTCTTGGGCACAATTACAGCATCTGGAATCAGCAGATGCTGCATTGCATGCCGAAGCGTTGGCAATACTGCTTCCCCAAGTAAGATCGAATCAAAGAGCTCTGATACGAGCAAATCTGCACGTCGTGGGAGGTGGTACGTCATTTTAAAGTCTCGGTCTTCTTCTCTATCGGGAGCAACCTTTAAGTCGGTCGACCGTAGCTTGAATACTGTAATCTTGTCTGGATGATTCGCTTGTGTCACGTGATGAGCAATCTCGGCCATGGGCTCAAACATTTCACACGCATAAACGTGGGCGGCCCCGTATGTTACGGCAAACATAGACAGCAGGCCTGTGCCTGTGCCAATGTCAAGCACTATAGGGGCATAACCTCTATCAGCTTTAAATTTTTGAATTGCATGCTTAATTCCACGTCCATAGCATGCGTTTCGATCATGGTCGCGGAGCATGGACGTCATCTGAGACATCGCAACGACGTTTTTGTAAGCTTTTTGAGAATTGCTATGCTCCACCCACATGAGACCACCGGCTTCGGGATTCAATTGAGCGGAGAGAAGCACCTTGGACACCCCAGAGATGACCGACTTTGGGTCAGTTTCGTCTTCGAAATACGAGTATGGCACGTCTACCACCACGGTCTCTTCCGCAGAAGCTGTTTCGATCGCATCTTCAAGTGAACAGCCAACATTTGAAGCTGGAGCACTTAGTGATGTTCCATCGGGTTGATTTTCTCCAACTAGTGTACCTCCATACTTGTCCACACCTGCGTACATTTGTTTGATCAGCTAATTATGCTTGGCTGCGAATATGGGTACATCAGATTTCGACATTCGACTGGCATAATTTTGAGATTAAAAATAAATTGTGGGTTGGATTCTTTAATTCCACGGGGGGGCTTCTGAATTTGCAATAGCAATTTTAACGACATATTTTAGATCTTTGACGCAATGTACGAATATATACTTTTGCCTGTCATAGATCTAAAATATATCATCAAAATGGCTATTGCAAATTCAAAAGCCCACATTCCAAGTCGAATGAAATCATTCCCGACGGCGTCGCTATTGCCCAAGCAAGAGACCCTTGCAGACCGATTCCTCGATCAATATCCGGATTACGACGGTCGCGATGCCATCGTAGCTATTTTCGACACGGGTGTGGATCCAGGAGCCATTGGGCTCCAGATGACGCCAGACGGACGCCCAAAGATTATTGACATCGTCGATGCCACAGGCGCGGGAGACGTCGACACGTCGACAGTCATCGAAGCTACGGACGGTCTTTTAAAACTAGCGGATAACCGCACCTTGACGCTTAATCCGCACTGGGGACCGAGTCAGGACGGAAAATACCATGTCGGGAGTGTCGCTGGCTATCATTTGTTCCCTGGTCCGTTGGTCGCGCGTCTCAAGACAGAACGTCAAGAGAAATTCGACATCGAACAACGAAGTGCAGTCAATAAAGTGCAACAACAACTGGTTCAGTGGAGCAAAACCAATAGCATTTCTACCACTGATTCCGCCGTGTTACGCCAAAAAGAAGATTTGAAGGCACAACTTAAGCAATTGGAAGAGCTTGCGAAGAATCGTGAAGATCCAGGACCGATCTACGACGTCGTCGTGTTTCATGACGGGACAAATTGGCGTGCAGCTCTAGATACGACCGAGACTGGTAATTTTACTGGAATCCCCGCAATGACGAATTTTAAACACGAGCGGCAGTACGCGACGTTCTCTACTGAGTCGCAGCTCAATTTTGTGCTCAATATTTACGATAATGGCAACGTGTTGAGTATTGTCAATGACGTTGGAGCGCACGGGACGCATGTTGCGGGTATCGTTGCCGCATATTATCCGGATCAAATCGAATGCAACGGCGTTGCTCCAGGAGCACAAATTGTAGCCGTAAAGATTGGCGATGCAAGACTTGGGAGTATGGAGACAACGTCGGCGCTCAGTCGTGCAATTCTCGCTGTCATGGACGCCAATGTCGACATTGTTAACATGAGTTATGGAGAGTTTGCTTCGCTGCATAATTATGGACGCATTGTGGAATTAAGCAATGAACTCGTAGACGAGCACAATGTGACGTTTGTCGTGAGTGCTGGGAATGAAGGCCCGGCACTAGGCACAGTGGGGGCACCCGGTGGCACAACTTCCAGTATGCTCGGAGTCGGTGCGTACGTTTCGCCCGAGATGATGGAGAGTGAGTATATCATGCGAGAGAACGATTTAGTGGGCACGGCTTATACGTGGTCGTCCCGTGGACCTACGTTTGATGGAGACGTGGGCGTGAATATCTGTGCCCCAGGAGCTGCGATTGCTTCAGTGCCGAATTGGACGCTAGACAAGAAAAAATTAATGAATGGCACGTCCATGTCGTCCCCGAATTGTGCTGGAAATATCGCACTCCTCGTGAGTGGATTAAAACGCCTTAAAGTCGACTATACGCCGTATTCAATCCGTCGCGCGCTGGAGAATACGGCTATGAAAATACCAAATGTGGACGTGTACGCTCAAGGCAAAGGTCTGATCCAAGTCTTGCCAGCGTTCGAGTACTTGACTCGTAGCAACGCATTTGATGGAACCAAGCAATTTCCTCTTTACTATGCAATTAAAACTTCTTCAGGCGATGAAAGCTCTCGTGGAATTTACCTCCGTGACCGAGTCGACTTTGTTCATGACACGAACGAAGTGACTGTCACCGTCACCCCAGTGTTTCACAAAAAAGCAGCGCAAATGGACAAAATTCACTTTGAACAGCATATCCGTCTTGTACCGTCGACGCGTTGGATTGATGTAGGACAAAACATGGCGTTAATGCACAGTGGAAGGACGTTTAAAGCTCTCGTGACGACGAAACACTTGGCACCAGGTGTGCACTATGGCGAGATTGTAGCCTACGATACGAAAAACGCAAGTCGTAAAGCTCTCTTTACTATTCCCGTCACTGTAATTAAACCAGAAGATGCGACAATGGTGATAAAGTATCGCACGGAGTTCCATCCTGGACATATCATTCGTCGTTTCGTCACTCCTCCACAAGGAGCGACTTGGGCAGATATTCACATATCACGTCCTCTTCAAGACTGCAACTCTCGCGTAGAATCGAATGCTTCAGGAAAACTCTTTATGTTTGATGCTCTTCAATTTCAGCCCTTTGTACGACAGAGTGCGTCGTCCTTCCACAAAGCTTTTGTGCTCGCACCTGGACAGGAGCTTGGTTTCAGTATGGATCTAGTGGGTGGATTGACCACGGAGTTTTGTTTGGGACAGTTCTGGAGTGCACTGGGCGACTCGATTGTGCACGTGGAGATTCATTTCCATGGAATTAAACCTGACCAAGAGAAGATTGTAATCATTGGAGGAGAAGAGTCCCACAAGGTCGTGATTTCGAGCACAGTAACCCACGAGACGTTGGCTCCTAAGATTAGCTTTACCAAGTATGTACAGCACATCCGTCCCACTACAGCTGAGATCTCTCCGCTCAGTTCAAGCCGCGACGAGTTTCCAGACAAGCGTCAAGTTTATCAACTTATACTCACGTACCCCTTTACGAAAAGTGAAGCGGGTAAAGTCGTGCCAAACTTACCTCTCCTCCATAATCGACTGTACGAGTCTCCGTTTGAAGCGCAATTAATGATGATTTTTGACCACAAGAAACAGTATCTGGGCTCTTCAGACGCGTATTGGAATGACACGAAGCTGCAGAACGGTTCATATCTCATTCGAGCGCAAGTGCGTCACGAGAGTGTGAGTAAATTAGAGAAACTCAAACAAATGATGCTGGAACTTCACCACGAAATCAAGGAGATTCAAGCGTCAGTGTATGGACACCAAGACAATGTAGCATTGGGCTTGAAACCTTTGGACAAAAAGCGCCTATCGATAGAAAAGTACGTGGCGTTGTTTCTTGGAGAGCCTGCTCAGGACAAATGGCCTAAGGGTTCAACGAAAGGAGACGTGCTAAAAGGAAGTATTCACTTTGGCTACCAGAACGCGGATCTAAAAGGGTGGGTTGATCAAAGTGATTATTTTTTTTCTGGATTGATTCGAAAAGAATTGACTAAAAATCGTGTGTGTGTTTTCTCGCAGGAGTGGCCGACGACCGAGTGGCTTTGAGATTTCGTACGTGATTCCTTCGTTAATTCCTGTCGATAAAGCCGATACAAAGGAGCTTCCAGACGAGCGTGAAGAAGAACAGATCACACAGGAAGCCATGTGTGACCTTCTGCTTGAGCGAACGAACAAGCTTGCTGGTAAAAAAACGTTCTTGCCAGCGTGGCAGCGTCTTGTGGCACAATATCCGAATCACTTGCGAGTTCTGCAAGCCAAGCTCCATCATTTTGACTCGGAGTCTCTACGAAGTAGCAACTTGGCGGAGATTATTGAGGCAGCGGATGCTGTGCTCGCACTTATCAATGAGGACGATCTCGCCCGTTTCTTTGGCACACGAAGTGTCTCTAGTGACGAGCCTGCAAAAAAAATGAAATTGCGTAAAGATAAGGACAAGGAAAAGGCGATTCTGGCGGATGCATTGGCTCGTAAAGCTCGTGCTTTAGGCGATTTAGCGCACTGGAAGGACTTTGAAACAGTCTACGCCGCTCTTCAGAAGTGGGAAGACGTCGAAACAGTTACGTATCTGCATGTATCCCTGCTCCACGACCGCCACGATGATGCGTTTGGACTTGGATTACAGCGTTTACGCAAGGCGCAGGACATGGAACCGGCCGATCGGATCAAGATTATTACCGAGGAAAAGCTCGCTGCGGAGATCTGCGACACTCTAAATGCACTGCAGTGGCCGCATTGGACGCAATATGAGAGAAAATGGGCTCGTCGCCGCGCGCCAGAGTTTTATCGGATCTTTTAAATGAGGTGCTTCCGTAGACGCATGGGATAAAGAACTAACATGAAGTGGTGAGGACTTTTGTCAGGAATTGCCGGTTTATGAAAACTGTCGAACGTCGAAATTTTGAACGTCGTGTTTCTTAATACCCTCTTGTTAGAAACATTTTTGGTCATAGGGTTAGTAATAAGGGCTCGGGGAAGTATGAAGTGAACCCGAAAATTTATAAATAAATAAGAGCAAAACATTACCTACATCTGCCCCCAAAAAGCTTAGAAATTACGATGTCTCTCTCGAGATTCACCTCTTTTATATATTTTTAGTGAATTCTTATTTTTATATGTCGATGAGCTCCTCCGTGTCTCATCGCCAAATGTCTTAAGCGCAACGATGAAGCTTTCAAGAGACTTAATGGCGATGGGACCCGAATTTGACGTGATCTCTGATTAAAGTCCTAGTCACTTTCATGAACTGCACGAAGCTAATCTAAGCAGGGGCAAACTTCTTGCTTCTAGTACATAAAGAAGGAATGCTGCCTGAAATTTTAATAATAACATCTAGCTCGTGACATCACATATCATTTAAAAGTAAACTTCATAACGCGCTTAATCGTCTATTGAAACAAGGCACGAATTTCATGACAATATGTCGCTACGAAATCTACCATAAGCAAACCATTAGCTCCTCCCTTTTAAGCATCAGATCCTACACAACCACGCGAAGTCGGCGCTCTAACGCGCACTTGTCCCCACCGCCCACTGTGTTTTTCCACCACGACTTTATGTGTCCGAAGAATCCCGTAGGGCACTCGGACGTGTCAAAATCTTCAACATCCGACATCGAGTCCTCCGTTTTCGAGTTATCATCAATTGTCTTAGGGGGAGATTTGGTATCCGGAGCCGGAGCCGGCGCCTTCAAGTCATCGTCCGAGAGCGCATACAAACCCTTCAAGTAGCTACTTTCCTCTGCAGGTGGAATAACCTCGAGCGTATCTTCCTTCTCGGGCGTCTTTTCAAAAAGAACATCGGCATCGCTTTGACCATCGTCCAAGACTGGTGCAGACTTCGAAACAGTATTGGAAGACGGTGTGGTCTTGGCCGTATTAGGTGAGGTCGTAGTGGTCTCGGACACAGCAACGTCCTTGGTGCCTGCAACTTTTTTCAGACCTTCGAGCGAAGTAATATCCATCGAGTCGAGCATATCGTCGAGTTGACTGTCGGACAATTTCAGCATACTGTCGAGTTTGCTCAAGTACGCTTCGCCTTTGGCAGTCTTGTTTTCACCAGGCACACTTTCCACGGGCTCCAACATTTTCTGAGCAGCTGCCAAGTAAGGAGCAGCAGAACTGTTCTTGTCTGAAGTCATTAGATCGTCGAGTTCACTGTCACTCATTTGAAGCAATTTATCAAACTTGCCGTCAAAATCTGAGTCCGTTCCACTGCCATCACCTGCAGTAGTAGGTGACTTGACACCAGTATCAGAAGACTTGGTATTAGCAACTCCAGTCTTTTTGTCTAAAGTGGGGTTTAACGAGTTAATGTCATCGTCATTGTCCTCATCGCTGGAAGTGGGAACGACTGGAGTCTTGGCAATCGACGAAAGGTACGTAGAATCAGGACCATCGTCGTCCGTGGGTAGCGCCGATGACTTGGTCGTAGTCAACAAATCCTCACCGGAAGTCTCGTCATCGTTCAATCCCTTCTTAAGGGTTGGATCAGTGGGATCAACGTCGTTTGGGCCATCGGAACCATTCGCTTGCATTTTCTTCTTCTTGATCATGGCGGCGACTGCAGCTTCCAACTCGTCGCGATCAGTGTCATCGGCTAGAGGAGCCTCCGGAGTCGCCGGAGCCACTGGATTTTCCGGGGCCGTAGGGGCCCCCGGTTCCTGCTTTACATTGAGATCGCCATCAATTAAGCCACCGAGACCGAGCGGTTTGAGAATCTTAAGGAAGTTTGGATCCGAGAAATTCATCAATTTCGTGAGCTTGCTTCCGTTTTCACCTAATGGATTAGGATCGACAGGTTTGGACCCATCATCCGATCCGATGAGATCAAGCAAATCGGACTGAAGACGTGTAAGAATGCTGTTAATTTCTTCATTCTTTGAACCAGCAACGGCCGTAGTCGACACGGCGGGGGAGTCAGCAGGATCAGAAGTCGCGCCAGATTGGAGCGCCTTATTCGTGGTATCAGCGTCCACATCGGCATCGTCATCTGTTGGCCCGTCAGCCGTTCCTTCGAGTTTATCGAATGCTACTAAGTTGCGATTCTCTTGTGTCGCAGCTCCAAGAACTCGGCTGCTGAACACCGCAACAGCGGATGCCAGTAAAATATGATGAAGACGCATTCTTAACGAACGATGCGAAAAAGTTGTGGGTCTCGTAAATACTTTTTGCCAGGGCAAATTGCGATATGAAGACAGGAATTGGGGGGCGGGCTCAATGCCTCTCTGCCTCACGTTTTTGCTGGTCCGATTGTAGAGCGAAGTCGGCGCATGTGGTAGCGAATCAGATCGCGCTCGACATGCCGCATGTTTTGAATTTTATCTTGGAAGATGGTAGAGCCATTTATACTTTGTTTAAAATGTAAAGGAACGAAAGCCGGCACTGGCTTGATTTCTTGTGGCTGATCGGACCAGATGCTATAATATTTGACTGGGAAAACGAGCGAGCCTTTTTTTATGGTAAAAAACGCTATAAAATCGACTTAAAGCGCCGTAACATTGTGATACTTTCGAATTTTAAGCTAAATAGGCGCTTGACTACCTAACAACGGGAAAATGTTCATGTAGGTACAGTGTGAGCTACAGTTTCGACGCTTGCACTTACATCTAGGAAGAAGCTGATACAATACCGTATGTCCCATCGATCTTCTACGATCAGGGTCAGATGCCGGTTCTATCGCGAACATTGCTGAAAGCGCTCGTACCGTATAAATTTAAGTTTATTGCAACCCGTTTTCAACAAATTTTAAAATGATTTTTAAGATCACCATTGAATCAACATGAAATTTGACCTCGGATCAGTAATCCGCGCTGGTACGTACGAACAGATTTGTGAGCGCTCATGAGCATAATTAATTAACCACTAATTAAGGATCGATGGCTTAATGTTTCATGTAGAGCCCCTTATTTGCTAAGGTCCACAGCCTCGAATTTATAAAAAGTTATGTTTTTTGCGTTGCCAAAAGTGCATATGCCCCGCCACGCTTTGGCTGATTGACCAATGAAGCTCGGCAGTTTGCACATTACAATCGTGTTATAAGGCCTCATGGTGGTCCACGCATCCCTCTGCTCAAGGGCTGTGCGACCCGCGTGTACGGTACAGCTAAAAAAAGAAACGGAGTCATAGATTAGCTACGATCATTTGCTGACAATTTACTTTAAAGCGAACCAACACATGTCCTATACCTGGCTCTCAAGGGTGAGCGGCGTAGGCGATGTCCATATCACCGTTGGGTAAATTATTGAAGCTGACTTCCCTTTGATCTGATGCAGAGGAGCATCGACACCATTTACTTACTTGAAGTGAAAACTATTACAAAAAAAATTGTGATGGAAATTATTTCAGTAGGAGCGGTTTAGTTTAATAAAAATTATAAAGAAATAGTTGCGGAGATATCAATTTTAGATGTGGACCTTTATTCTCGGATAAGTAATTTAGAGTGAGAATTAGCAATGAATAAATGTATCATTTAAAAAAGGAGCTCTTACTGTCAAATGATTTTTTAATTTCAAATTTCAATAGCCCATACTTTACACCACGCCATTCATTTATTGTTAGCTAGATATCGGCGACAACGTCCGTATTAATGGCCACTCTCCAAATCGCCGTGCACGGAGCAAAGATTTGACTGAGGACCCGGGCTAGCCTTAGTTAGTCCGTTAAAGCGAGCGCGTCACTAGCTGCGTCGGGTGGTGATCAAGGCGAGATGGACGGCACCTCTGGATCAGTAGGGGGTGGGCAGCTTCACAAGAACTCTATCCTCCAGACTCGGGAGGCAGTGGGCAGGGGGGGCGGAACACTCGACTCCGCGCCGCGGTGATAAAGACGATGGGTCTTCTAGCCGTAGCCCGCAGATACTAAACGAATTTTATGGAGGTGTTCTTTATACCGGGGAAGACGGTGATCAAGGGGCTCATCCACGTAAGGTGGTAGAAAATCCTCCCAGTGCGGGTAGTAGGGTGGACGGGGAGAGGTCTGCACAGTTGAGCGGCCCAAAGCCAAGCGAGAAGGGGAGGCCAGACTCGAGGGGTCTGAATCCCAGGCGATTGGCCCGCGGCGATGTAGGCGCGAGGGGGGAGCTTTGTCTGCGCAGCGGAGCGTGGACGTGACGGGTCGTAGCGGGCCCGTGATCGTTCTACCTCCGCAAATGAGTGACGAGCACATATTTGCGGCGGTGACGACGGAACTTCGAGCCGCTCCAGAGGCAATTTTACGGGAGGCGTGGAAAGCCACTGTGGCAGCTTTGTTTGCGGCTGAGTTGGAGGCGCTAAACATACCACACGATCAAGCACCGACGACGAAGCAGCAATACACCAAGTTCAAAGGGGCCGAGTCGGCTCAGCTCCAAGGATTTTTGAAGAAGTCAGCGTCGTGGATGGCTGCTCTTATGCCAACTGGTGTATGCACGCCCGAGGAATATGTCGGGATCTGTAAAACTCTTCCTGGTCTTTATCGACCATTCTCGAGAGTAGGACCAGCAAAGTCAAGTGGTCAAGGAAATCTGTGCGAAAATAATAGGCAGCAAAAGTAACGGGCAGGCGGTCCACGGTCAATCTATTGACACGGGCCATGGACTAAAAACTACCAAATGTATATGTTTAATTCTATCCAAGTATTCGCTGGAAGAAATCGGACGGCTGAGGGTAATATGTGCATCCACAGGTCGTGACAGATCGGGTCCGCGCCTCCGAACTGGCACCGAAGATGAGTGGAAGGTTATCTAGGGTTTGGCAGAGGGCCACATCGTCAGCCGGGGTCTGCCATATTTTCTCAATAAAATTTTCACTACGAAGGACCGCTTGCGGTTCCAGACATCAATTCTGATGCAAGTGGAGGGCGAATTGTCCTTTTCTCTCGTTAGTGCTCGGACTATCACTACCAACCGACAGCATACTCAAGCGTTGAAGAAAGACATATTGCTGGCTGCAGAAGGATTACAAGTGAACCTAGGGTACCTTCATATGATGCTGAGTCAAGTCAAGAGTATAAGTTACAACAAGGGTCAATGGTCAATCCATTTTTTCACCCGTACTGCGGCGAAGAAATTCCAGCGCACGGTAGTCACGTTCAGACGCCGTTGGTATCAGCTTCAAAAGTCTCATGCTCCGAGCGCGGGGTTAGTATGGATCCAACAGATTGGATCTACGGCACCAGACTAACGGCTGCAACAGAATACGTCGCATTGCTCTATAACGTCACACGTTTTATGGACAATCTGCGGCTTACTGCATTTTTCACAGAACATATTAGTGCTGAGGTGGAGCTGGAGAGCTTTGACGCGTGTACACCCAACTCTCGCACTTCCACGGTATGAAAATTAACGGTCCAGTTAACAGGTTGCCCCGAGTTTCTTCGCGCCATCGTGCGCATCGGCTGGTATAGCGATATCTACCCGTCGGGCTACTAAATCCTCCCAGTTCACAGCCCTCGCAGATCCTGATGAGGAGTTCTGTGTTACAGGAAGGACGGGGACGGCGGACATTACTTCGCGGAGCGACGAAGAGAGGTTGGCCGCGCGAGAAGTGGAACCATTATCTGTGCCTGTTCATAGTTCTGTGGTGCAGCTACGCATTCTTCAGAGCCCACCACCACAAGTGCCAATTACGCCTCAACTGGTAGCTTTGAAGCAAAAGGAATGTGCTTAGTTACGAAGCCTGCGTCAGGAAGCGGACAGCCTGAACAGGCAGCTTATGGAGATGCCCGCTGAGACCGAATTGGCACGGAAAATTCGATTCTACAAGTGTTGCGGTTGCGGCACGTCGCCACGTCGGCACCAGGGAATTGTTTGGCGCTTGCGATGGTACAAGCACTGGCCAACGACGACCTAGCACAAGTGAAGACAAATCTGAATAGGGCTGCGACGTGTGCGAAACGGGGGCTTAAATGTACAGGTTAAGTACATATGACGGATCAATTTGACCATGTGGAGCGGCTGAAGACCCTGGTAAATGTACGGCGAGGATGGATGGCAATGTCCATTAAAGAGTCAACCAAACAATCTATATGGTATCTGGAAGAATACGCGGCCAGCACCACGAATAGGGTAATGCCAATCGGTCACTATAGCTAGAGAGGAAGCGCCATGCTTCTTACGGCAGCCATTTTTTTGCAACGAGATGTTTACGTGATCAGGCAACCAAGCAATATTCATCACCATGGAACTACTGCCTATATAGGCCAAGCTCGATGACTAAGGCTAACAATGTGATTGAGACAGGGGAGCAGCTCATCTTGACTGTATCAGCATGTGTCGAGATGATAGCGACAGCCAAAAGAGCGGACCCAATAAATTTCCCTCTTATACTCCGGTACACAGACCGTCACTGTTTGTTCTACGTTCACTGCACGCTACCTGGTCCGCACGACTCTGGGGTCTCGGCTGATGATGGCAGTGGTGAGGATATGGATATTTCGCAAGATGAGATCAGTAAAAAGGAGATGAAAGGAGAAGACGAGAGTCTGGCAGGGTTTGTTGGTGCTGCGATTCGGCCTCGCTGGGGGGTGACACCAACGAGCTGTCGACTAGACTAACAGTCGGTGACATGACGTACACATTGCGCCAAGATATTCAGTTGATTCTCCGTTGCTCGGCGTCACCCCGGTATCCCGCACTTCTCGAGTTCCGGGTGAATACGGTGGCCGCCAGCTATGAGAACGCCCAGCTCCGCTGAATGACGACAAATCTTCTGCAGACCAACTCAGCGGCTGCAACTAGACTATCGTATCCCGGATTCGGTGATGATACAATGGCAATCTTGGGCGGCCGCGCGGGCGGCGCTTTACGACGTTCGAGTTTTAACACGGATCTTCAACAGTTGCAAGGTCCTGATCCCAGCACTAAATTTGGAAGTGTATCCTAGCGGACGGTAGTGCAGACACCATTCCTCCACAATTCCTACCAGAACTGCCATCGCCGGGGTATTCGTATTCAAGGATCGATCCAGTCCAGGCGTTGGGGAGCAGTCCGGGATAGTGGCCATACCAGTCTAGCAATTCGTCACCAGTCCACGACACTGTTCACTCATCGTGATCAGAGAGCTAAGCAGCCGGTGCTGCGTGACGGCGGGAGGTCCAGCACATTACAAATAGAAGGATCGAGGTCCTGGCAGGACATGTTGCAAGACCTTGAGTCGGAGTGGCCGAGGACGGCACTTAGTGGGTTCCCAGCGGTGGGGTCCTGTGACATTAACTGGAACAAGGTGGTCCAAATGGAACCGCGGCATCTTCTTACCAAGGCACGACGCTTTCCTCATAACATCCGACTCCTGCAGGTTTTTTTATCGGTGAAACCCTTGTGGCGTGGTCCGCGGTATGGCGCTACGAATGTATGTATGGTCGTCTCGCCGTGCAACGAGACCGGGTGTCTGACGATGTCACTAAAAGATGGCTTGAGGATTGGAAGTAAAGAACTTTGCGCCAAGTAGCCCTGTCCTCACTGGCACCTCCCATTGATAGTTCAGATAATTGACGGAGGTTAAAAGACAGCGGATACGGCGGAGACGACCTTCACCGACGGTGTGATATACTCTATAACGGAAGATTAGCTCGTCACATCATCTGTGTTCTGCTATACAAGGCCGAGATCCAGTCCATCACGGGTGAGGACGCCGCAAAAGCTACTGGCATTACGTCCCAGTTGCGCCGTCATTTTGCGGGTCTGAAAGCCCTGACGGCATATCGCTCAGCATTCACGGAGATGGTCAACCAGGACGACTGGACCATACTCGACACGTTTTTTTTAGCACTCTATCACCCAGATGAGTGTTCAAAGTCCTCCCCAGTACTAAGGCAGCCATATGAGAGTTTAGTACCTGGCGACAAGTCAACATATGTCTCAAGGGGATCTATACGGCTTATACCATCAGCTCAAATGGGACGGAAACTCTCTAGCAGGCGGGAAAGCCGCAGGCTCTCGACAGTAAAAGATTATCCGAGTAGAAACTAAGAATGTGAGGGGACTTACGAAGGAATCAAGAGCCGGTTGAATTGAGGCCTGGCGGAGAATGCCAACGGGCAAAGGTCGTTGGATCGGGACCAACAAGTTTTTCCACGAATCTGATCACGGCAAACTCGAAGTGGCGGAGTCCGAAGCCTTTCATCATTTGCTGGAACCTCCAAACTATTGTCGTTAAGTGTCGACGTCTCCAAATTTTCATCATCATCAATGATGTCGATAATTTTCTCGTCTTCACTTTTCATTGCCTTCGAAATGAAACGCTCGGCAAATGTCACGCTTCTTGAAATTATGATAGAGCCGTCATCCGCGATAGTAGTCTATACGCTTTGTGATCCTTTGCATAGCCAAGAAAATAACACTTCACGCCCGAATCGTCCAGCTTCTTTCGATTCTCCTTTGTAACATGCGCGTAACATTGCGAACCAACCACGCGCATGTGATCGATGCGCGGCTTCGCTTAAACATCATCTTGTACGGACTTGACTTCTTGTTCGACGAATTTGGAACCACGTTCCGAATGTCTGCTGCTGTCATTAACGCTTCGCCCCAGTAAGACTTGTCGAGACCGCTGTCCTTAAGCATGCAGCGCGTCATCTCTACCAGAGTTCGATTCATGCGCTCTGCCATGCTGTTCTGTTCAGGATTGTATGGAACTGTGTACTCTTGCTTGATAAGCTTCTCATTGCAGAAGTTATACATTGCCGTGTTCCAGTACTCGCCACCGTTGTCACTTCTAATGATCTTGATCTTAGTCCCAGACACTTTCTTGATCTCCCGGTAAAATCTTGGGAACGCGCTTATTACTTCACTCTTCTTTCGCAACGGATAAACCGTCACATACCGGCTCTTCATCATGATGAAGCTCACAATGTACTTAAAACCGAATCTAGAAGCTGGAGTGATTGGTTCAAGCACGTCGGAGCATACGATATCGTCAGAACGTGCACTTTCCCTGATTCCTTTGTCTTCCTCTCTTGACTTCAATGACTTGCGTACTTGCTTGGACGTTGCGCATACGTCACACACGACGTCGGTCTTCACTTCCGCGCCTTTGATCCTTCCGTCCTTTATCATATCATTAATCGTCCCATACGATGCGTGACCCAGTCTTCTGTGCCATAGCTCGTTCTCGTACGCGGCTACGTGACACTCCGCACCAGCCTCAACGTTGAGGTACATCAGGAAGCCCTGCTTCCTTCCAGTGGCAACTGGCGTCCCGCCCCGCTTCACAACGCACTCGTTGCGCTGATCTTTACTGTCATTCCTCGCGCTGATGCAGCCGTAAGCGAGAATAAATTCTTTGACAGATCTTCGACATGGAGAGTGTTTTCGAGGCGAGCGTCGATCCAAGCATGTCCTGTCCAAACGCGCAGCTTCACCGTTCCGTGACCGATGACCTTGAGCTTCACATTATTCTTCGCGCTTGATAAACTGCGCGCCTGGCACACTTCTTCATTCTCCACAAAAGCTTCCCGGTCCTTGCACATGTGTGCAGATGCGCCACTGTCCATAACTCAGCAGTCGCTGACGGACCCTTCGCTTGCATTAAATGCGACGTTGGAGTGTTCGTGTCCTCCTTCTCGTGTTTATCTTGGTCCACGACTTGAACGGCAATCCCCAACATAATAATTGACCTTGTCACAGTTAAAACACGCTCCTGAAGGTTTCTTAGCACGCCGTTCTTGCTGCTTCTTGGGGTGCTGCTTGCCGTTTCTCTTACTTGTGTAAAGGGTCGTTGCTTCTCTCACCCATACCGTGTCCTTGTGCCGCACTTCCTCAGCGATCAACTTGCTCACGAGGTCGCTGAAATTCAAACTTGACACCGACATGCGAAACGCCTGCACCAAGCTCTCGTAGCTTGCAGGCAGACTCCTCAGCATCACCGCACATTCGTCCTCTTCACTTGGCCCGCAGTTGGCGCTATTCATCTTCATGACTAGGTCTTCAAGCTCTGTCACGTGACCACTAATGCTTGAAGCTGTATACTAAAACGACGCAAACTTCTCCTTAAGCCAAAGGCGATTCGCCATGTCTTGTGTGCGACGGAACTTCGCCAGCCATCCCCACGCCTCTCTCGCCGTCGTCGCGTCGATAATGTGCATCAACTGCGCGTCACTCAGATTCAGCGCGATCGCGGCGTGCGCTTGCTGCTCCTTTACCGCATTCGGAGCGTCTACACCGGAGATAGCTCCCCACAACCCCTTAGACATGAGGTACATCTTCATCTTGTAGCTCCATAGCACGTAGTTTGAGCCGTGAAAAGGCTCAATCTTGAAGCCGGAGTCGTTGCTTGGGCTCATAACCTGTTGAATTACCTTACGCCATGAGCTTGAAGATAGACTTTCCGGTTTGCAATTTCGACCGTAAGTCCATCTTAAAGCTCATAGCGTAACGTAATTCAACATACAAGAAAGGCATGTGAATAGTGAGGAGTCAGCTTCGCGATTGCAAGACGACTGGAAGCGCAGGTGGAGACAACCCCAGCTTGTCACAGGGTCTCTCCTATCATACTGGAGTGTCGGTGCAGACAAAACGGGGTGTGTGGCAATTTTACTTGACCTACGTGGAGTAGCCGAGGCACGTCCATGGCATCCTGGAATGTGGACAAACCGGGTCGTCTGCGTTGAGATCGGAAATGCCCTGCTGGTGAATATTTATGCGCCAAACCGTCATGCCTAAAGAGAAACATTTTTTTCTCGCCTGGTGGAATGACCGTGGCCAAGCCGAGATACCATCCTTGCGGGCGATTTTAGCTCAGTACAAAGTTCCAACTTGACCGCTAAGGTGGCCAGCGCACTAAACGTCCAGAAAGTGCTTAGTTAGGCCACTTGCTAACTTTAATGGGGCTCGAAGACGCCAGTACATTGTCGGCCCCGGTGGATGACGATCCACCAAAACCGACGGATTTTCTTACATACTGGACCAAATCGACGGCTAGCAGTATTGATCGGTTTTATGTTCCGCGTGGGTGGGCGTCTTTGGTACAATGGGTGGAGGTGATAGAGCCGGCCGTCGAGTCCGACCATCTACGGGTGTCTCTTATTCTAGGGCGGGGTGCGTTAAATGCACCCGAAAGTCGAAGAGTGCGTCCTATTCGGTACCCTATTTATCTCTCAGAACCCACTGCTGTCAGAGCTGATCGATCGGAATGTGGGACGAGACCCATCAGCGCTTACTAGGGATGACCAGGCTCTCTGGTGTATTGCTGCAATCAAATGGTGCGCAAGCGTTCAAAACAACGAAGCAAACGGTATGTGGAAAAGGTTCAGCGGCAAACGCGAGCAGGTCTAACAAGTCGACAGCAACTCATACACGCTCATCGAGTAACGCTTCGCAAGGAGTGTATGATTCAGGAGGGGCGCCGACTTGAGCTTACGACAGATTGACTTCGATGGGATTACAAGCGCGTTTCTGATTGGGAGCGGGACCAAACTGTTACCAACCTTCACCACCTCCATGGGGTGGCCTTTTCGTGCCATGCCACAGTCGCTGATAAGTTTGCAACGGAGTGGCAGCAAATTTTAGGCTGGAGTCACAACACTATACTGCAGTGGCGCATGCGTCAGGCGTTCAATGAATTCGTCACGATTCCGGAGGCTCGCAAAATGACTTTGATCGAAAATGCTTCCTGCTTCAGCCTGTAAGCATGGACGAAGTGGTCAGTGCAATATCAGGACTTAATCGGCACAAGGCGGCGGGGTATGATGGGCTGAATTATGACTTTTATAAACTCAAGCTATTTTAGTGCCGGCGATGGTACTCCTCGAAAACGAATTACTGAATGAGAAGGATCCGCCGCCTTCACTTCTAGGAGGCCATATTATTTTACTTCACAAAAAGGGGGACTTGGTCGATGCTATGGATTACCGGCCGATATCGCTTCTTCATACAGGGTACAAAATAGTTGCCAAACTTATGGCAACACGATCACAAGCTGTCCTTCCTAAGGCGGTTGTGGACAACCAGCCGGGTTTTGTGCAGGGACGGGAGATGATGAAAACAGTCATGATGATGCTCGCCGCAGTCTCTACTGCTCGGGCTGAACCTGACTTGGAAGCAACACGGAGTCAAGAAATTTTATTGCTGGATTTTCGAAAGGCATACGACATGGTGCACCGGATTTCCTCTTTCAAGTCCTGGAAGAGTATAGATCCGCAAGTCCTTTCATTCATATGACGCGGAAATTGCATGAGTCTACCACAGCTAAATTTTTGGTCAATGGCTCCCTTTCTCATCCATTGGAAATCACAACGGGATTCGGCAGGGATGCACTTTGGCGTCATTACTGTTCATCCTGGCGGCGGATGTCCTGTCATTAGCGATCACACAGGACTGCGAGCTTCAGGGGATCGAAGTTCCCGGGACACACGGTGAGCAACACACCCTTTCCGCGTTTGTCGATGACTCCACTGTATTTCTCCAAGAAGCGAGTAATGTTCCACGCGTCCTCGACATCGTCGCAGCTTTCGGTCGGTTATCGGGGCTCACTGTGCAGCCAACAAAAAGTCAGATCATCTTTTTGAATACGGCAGTGGCTTTGCCTGAATATGAGGGAATACCTGTGTTGCCTCATGGCGAAACAACACACTATCTCGGTCACCAAGTGGGTACACTCGTCGACGCAAATTAGGCTGTCCGGATTCGGAACGTGCACCGTCGACTCGCGACGGCTACTCGGGTGGCGACCAGTGTCTCTTTCTCTGGGTGCTCATACTCAATGTAATTATGCTGCCAGGAATACTCTTCACGGCAGCGGCCTTTGATATGCCACAATAGGAGGAGGAGGAGCTCCGAAATCTCCACAAACAATTTCTGTGGAAACATGCAACCTCAACAGAGCGCAGTCGTCATAAAATTAACTTGGCATTTTGTACACACCGCGAGCGGCTTGTGGGGTCGGCTTGGTTTCGATAGCAGTGGCTGTTAAATTACAACGAATAAAACACGCTCGTCGTTAGCTTACACAGAGGCGCGACAGATACGTCGGGGCGTGGAAATTTTGGACGTTTCCGGAGGCTCGGGACGACGCCTCTATCGTAATCACGCCACTAAACCCCCTTTATTTCCGCAGGCAACGGAGCAAGATACGTGGTGAATCGTTGCAAGCTGATATTCGTGCTTGGCTTAAATGGAGCATGAAGCCTTACAGGATCGGCATGGTCGTAATATACAACGGCACATCTTGCAGACCAAATGCTGGAGGGACGGAGACCGGCTTACGATTTGATTAGCGGAGCTGTTACCGGCAGTTACATGGGAGATAACGGCCATGACCAGACGGTATTGACCAAGTATTCGTGGGCAGACAATCCCATGGTTATGCGATGGCACAGGTTATCGGTTGATGAGCAAGAAATACGACCGCATCAGGCAGTGCTCACTGGAAGAAATTGCGATGGAGCGAACCGGTCCGACAACATACGTTTGTCACGTCCCGTTGGCTGAGGGACCGGAGAAGCACAACCCGAACCGCAAACTCGGGCGCTGGGCTTTAGCAATTCTATTAGGGAGTCCTCCGTTGGCTATGGGACGGACATTCGAGGTGATCCCCACGGTGGCTGTACGACACCCCCCCCCCGGACCTCCGGCTATCTTACAACTGGGTGCTGGTAGAGAATGGAGCTGTCCGAGGGGTGGAAGGTACAGCGCTGGATATTTCATCACGGAGAATCATGCTTGAGCAGAAGGCCAACGGGATTAATTGCACAGTCGATGACTTATATCCAGTATATCTGGAGAATGGGACGATGTG
This sequence comes from Bremia lactucae, assembly GCF_004359215.1. Taxonomy (NCBI): domain Eukaryota; phylum Oomycota; class Peronosporomycetes; order Peronosporales; family Peronosporaceae; genus Bremia; species Bremia lactucae. The sequence goes on along the minus strand of NC_090615.1, from coordinate 2,050,820 downwards.
GCCGTCATCAGGAGCTCGCAACGAGCTCTCGGGCTTGTCATTGAGGCACATCCATCGATCCACAGCTTTCTGTGAGATGCCTCATTCAACGTAGCGAATCGGCATGTTCTTAGGTACATTAAACGCCAGCGGTATGGCAAGGCGAAGGTGGGGCTCGGCACGGCTCTGGAAGGTCTACTACAGAAGTTACAAACCTGCGCAGACCGGGGAGACTGGTACTCTGCAGCTCTTTGTCAAACCCCGAAGCAGCTGTGAGGTCATCAAAATGCAATTACGGAGTAGCAAGTGTGGGTCTATTACCGTTTGTTACTCCAACAGCTCAATTTATTTTCCCGGGCAGGGAACTTGACAACAGTTGCAGGAGGCTGTCCGTCTGTGGCGTTCACAAGGAGACACTGGAGCACATTTTCTGGACATGTCCGGTGGCTGATCCAAGATTTGGTACGTTCGGCTACGTTAACATGCCAAATTTTACTTTCGTCGCATCAATGATGATGCAACGAGCTTTAATGGCGTCGAGTAATTCGACAACAAATCATCATCAAAAAGGAGTCGCCTTCGATTGCCTTAAATAGCAATTCATATTTTCGGGCTTTTGGGTTGACGCGAAGGCGTTGGCCCACTAGCAGCATGTAGATGCTGCTGTCTCAGCAGTTTCAACTCTTGACTACCCTGTTTTCTCAGCATGTCTGTGTGTTGAAAGCCTTGCTGACAAAGCAAAGCTACTTATCTTGGTTCCGTCGAGTTCACGTTGTACGAACTCGGCTATGGCCTCATGTTGTTCATCTGTGTTCCGAGTGAACAGCATGGTGCCATTGGCTGGCCCGCCTACTACCAAGCTCATGTATTCGACCGCTCTCCAGTCAAGGTCACTCAAATAGTGAACCTCTACGCGTTGCGTGATAGCCTTCTCAAGAGGCTTAAAGCTCCTCCTTCTTCATCCATAATGTCCTTAATGGCTTGATTGTGCGTAAGCCATTGAACGGACTACGAAGTGCAAGTGCTACCTGGTGCAACGGGAGTCTTGACAACAGTTGTCGTCAATTTACACTGATTACAGTGAAGGTGGGGTTCCTCGATTAATTTATGCACACGACGTGCAGAGGACGGTTCTAAGTAGCTGGGAAGTCTTAGCTACTGAGGGCTAATTCTAAGGCTTTACGATAAGGATAAAGTAAATTGTTATAATATATAGAAAGTCGACTAGCTTTAATGTATTTATACCCGACTATGCAATGCGCCTCCTGCGCAACGCCTTATCGTGTCCTGTAACGATTGGCAAGGTTGATTTATATCAACCAATAAATAGAACCAATGCCTTATTGCGTCAATGCCAAATTTGGAATATTGAAACTTTTAAGTCAAATAAATAAAAAATAATACTTTTGTACGTCTTTGTTTATTTCTTATTATAGGAGACAATATTTATTATTTTTTTTGAAAAAAAATATTATTGTGTAACGGGACACCCCATTATAGTTTTATTTCCTTCAATTTGCTCACGACATCTTAAAAAGCTACAAGCTTGATTTAAGTTAATAATGATTATGTTGACCAAGCGGTTCGAAAGCTGTGACCTGCTGCATGTTGTGCAGTTGAGAACTCGTGCTGTCATACAACCAGTTTACGCTGCTACGGTGTCTTATTCAATTTATTACTATCTGATGACGCAAAACGTAATTTCAACGATTTTGTTCAGTTGCTCCACAACTCACAAGGCCTTATTACATATCCGGTGCAAACTTCTCCGCAGACTGCTATTGGGTAGATGAGCGGAGCTTTCCCCACACTCAAATTTGTGCCTTTTTGACGAATCTAAAATTAAATTTAGCGGCACTCAAGCGCGGCGCAAGTCGTTAGTGACAAGTGGAATGCAGCCTAGGAAGCCACACAACGTATTGTTAATTTTAAAATCTTCTGTGGATTTTGAATCATAAATATATAGGAGATAAGGTTGGCAGCACATTCACACGTCCTTTTAGCAGCGTAAACTGCCTTTATGATGCAGCTGATGCCTTTGTGTCCCTACCCTGCACAATGGACTCTGGAAGAGTATAAAGCTAAAAATATTCTTCACATAACATTTGGCAAATTTTGGACCGTCTATAACTTCTGAGCAACGGGCGTAATGCACCATTTTGCTATAAATATGTCGTTATGGTGTTTTTTTGCAGCCTTACACGGGGAGGCCTTCCTTGTAAATTATCACCCTGTCAGCGACTTTCTAATGCTCGCTGTGCGCACTACATTTTATACGTGCTGTTAATAATTATGCACACCTTGGCGCAAAGGTGAGAACATGGACGAGTCTAGTAGGCTCGCTTGGGGTTATAAATGCGCTGTCGCGATTGGATGCTTAGGCTTTCGCTCGATGAAGGCGGCCGACAGGACAATCTTCATATCACATGGTCATTTGAGGCGGCTTTCAACTAAAAAAATCATGCGCGGCTGTCTTAAAATCATTAAAGTATATTTCTTATAATTTTTTATGAGCTGACTTTAGCTTCAGCAAAACCGGAAAGCGTAAAACGTATTAGGTAATCCGCTCTTCATGCAGAATTACGAGATGTACAGCTCTCTGAACGATTTTTGTCAGCTGGATCGTGAAAGACGAGAAACAGGTCAGATGGTTCAATCAGCAAATGTTAATTGATCTTTAGAAATTATTATACATGGTCAGTCACTTTACAGCGAAGCTACCTTGTTCCTGAAGTCAGAGGAAGACTTTATGCTCAAACAATCGCTTAGTTCTATAGAATTAAGTAAGCCTTATAGAATTAAGCGAATGTTTGAATTTAAAGCCTTCCTCTAAGTAAGTTTAACAAGTCACTTATGTAGGCGGGCACGTCGTAATGCGGCCACGCTCTACTTAGACACCTGCCCTAGCACAGCGAGGAAGCGGTTTAACCTGCTTCTCTTGCGTGCAGTGAGGTAGTTGTGGTGGACGCGTTGGCGGCCTCACCCAACACACTAAGTACTGTGATTAAGAGTCGTCACGGGAGCGGTAATCCGTTTCCTCATGCGCACTAACCAAGTAGGAAGTAGTTTTCAGACTGATTTATATTTAATAGAATCAAATACAAATACTTATTTTTACCAATTAAAATGTTATCTCTATAGAAAACCTTTAATGTGTATTGCGAGCGTATCTTTCTAGATACCTCGCGTAACGGATGACGCTGGGCGTCATCCCTTTAATGTAATTGCACCATGTGCATCACATCCACAAGGGTTGGTCACAAATGTGCACCACACCCGAGTGCTGGGTCTAATTACTATTATTTAGTAACTGACTATCCCCTTAAGTACACTTGATCTACTTAATGGGGACTGTGTTACGTAAGTGCAACTTTAGCCCATTACACCATCCCCCCTTTAAAGAACAAATTTACATTTTTAAATTCGTCAAAGAGGAGTTAGGAACTGCGAGCACCTTTACGCGCCGCTAGTTCACTCAATCCATACACGGCGCCAAAATGCCACTTAAAAGGGGCCACTTTGGTGGGTTGTCTGCGAAGACGCCCACTCAACCTCAAAGTAAATGCACGCGCCGCATTAATTTGCCGGCCGCGTCTAATGCCTTAGTCGAAACGCCGACAGCTACTGCTGCTGCCGCGTTAACAGGGCTAAAGGATCCATCCCACTTTAACAGTAAGGATGTTGATCCGTCGCTCATTGTCGACTACAATGAGTCGACACCGTTGCCATCACCTCATAGTAGTGATGCGGGCAATGAGCTCCTGAGGAAGAATGATGGCACATTATTGCCTATCCAAACTTCTTTCATGGCTCACAACATGGAGACAGCAGCATTTACAAATGCTGTTTCGTCGTCTGCGCTGAATAGCGCAGCGACAGGTAATGAGAGCGCTGCCTATAAAGGCGCAGCCGCTTCTCCGTGAGTAAAACCACAACGCCTTATGCTCAGAACATAATCCATAATGGTTCGGACATAGAGGATTCGGAGCCTAAAGCTCCGCTGACGACACGTGAACGTGCTCGGGCGGTGTCATAAGGCAGTCGTTTAGAACGTGGCTATGTGACGGGAGGCATTCCAAAGATGGCCCCTCCCTCTGAATGGCCTCATTGAAATGGGCCAAGAGCGTCGCTCCAAGAGCGCGCTCTTGTAGACGCCAATAATTATTATGGCGTCTTTTAATCATGGAG
>NC_090615.1:2045473-2046553 GCF_004359215.1 Bremia lactucae | reverse complement strand
TATGGCTAGGCCAATATCTACTATGTCGCATCAGAAGGAGTTGAGCTCGACAAATACTTTGATTGTCTTGAGCTGTTCAAGGCGATATATGGCTTGAAACAAGCTTCGCATGTATGGAACGAGACTTTTGACGAATTCGTATGCTTGATTGGTTTCCAAGTTTCGGCTTTCGACCCATGCCTTTATATCAAGAATATTGAAGGGCATTGCGTGCTATTGCTGGTATACGTCGACGATGTTTTAGTTACTGGAAGCTCGACGGAGCTAATAGCGCGCACGAAGACTACCTTAAAAGGACGCTTTGAGATGACCGACAGTGGCAAGTGTGCATTTGTGCTAAGCATCGAGCTTGTGGACAATGATGATGGCAGTGTGACAATGTGTCAACGGCGATACGTCGATGATATTCTCAAGCGCTTTGGCATGGATGATTCTGGCATTGCCAAATCCGAATTGGCCTTTCAGTGTCGTCTGTGACGCATCAGGTTTTGCCATTGGCAATGCTCTGTTACAAACAGATGTTGATGGGCACGAACGTGTTATTGTGTTCGAGTCTAGACAGCTTAAAGATTCGGAAAATAACTTCCCAGTTCATGACAAAGAGTTACTTCTATGAAGAATGCTCTCGTCAAATACAGAGTTCATCTAGTCGGCTCTAAGCCGTTTGTGATATACACAGATCACGCGTCATTACGCACGGCGACTAAGTCGTTCGATCTCACAGCGAATGGCCCGAGGGCTATCCTTTTTCGCGGAATACAACTTCGAGGTGAAGTATAAGCCCGGCAAGCAGAATGCTTTGGCCGATGCTTTATCACGCAGGCCGGATTATGAGCTTTCTCACTTAACGACTATCTCGTCACCTATTCCTGAATTAATCCGTTCGGCTTACGCCAAGGATGAACAGTGTGTAGCTCTGCTACGAGCTTTAAAGAACTCGGATTCAGGTTTTAAATTACCGGCACGTTTGCGTGCAAGTTTACATCGATTTTTTATCGATAACATCCTGTTGCTTTATTGCACAGACATCGCGGACCCTCCGCGTGTCGTTGTTCCTCATGATGAGGATTTGAAGTACCG
>NC_090615.1:2041384-2042909 GCF_004359215.1 Bremia lactucae | reverse complement strand
GACTAAAGTGAATGCACCATTTCGTGAGGCGGTAGGGGCGCTGATGCACCTAATGACTGCAACTCGGCCGGACATTGCATTTGCTGTTGGATACGTATCAAGGTTCATGGAAACTTCGCATGTCGAGCACTGGGCCGCAGTCAAGCGCATACTACGCTACCTGCAAGGGACCAAGACTCATGGTATTTGTTTTCAGCCTGGCAATAAAGTCGACTTTCGCGGCTACTCCGATGCAGACTGGGCGGGCGACCACTTTAATCGCAAGTCAACTTCTGGACACGCTTTCATCCTTATGGGTGCTCCCATAATTTGGAAAAGCAAGAAACAGTCAAGTGTATCACTGTCAACCAGCGAGGCAGAATGCATTGCCTTGAGCTTAGCGGTCCAAAAAGGCAAGTGGATTCATCACTTACTTTCTGAGATATTGGATGCGGCATGCGAACCAGGACCGGAGCTCAAGATATTTGAAGACAACCAATCATTCATGCATCAAGATAACAAAGAATCTTGTCAACCACGGCCGTGCAAAGCACATTGACATCAAGTATCATCACATCCGTGACGAAGTCAAGCGTGGCGAAGAGCACCTTGAATACCGCGAGACGTCGAACATGTGGCAGACATAATGACAAAGAGACTGCCCGGACTGCGTCACAAGGATATGACTGCGGCGCTTGGTGGATGTGGTGACAGCTTTCCTTTATGGAGTCATGAAAGAAGTTGTGTACTTTGTCGCTTAAGAAGGAGTTGAGCTCGACAAATACTTTGATTGTCTTGAGCTGTTCAAGGCGATATATGGCTTGAAACAAGCTTCGCATGTATGGAACGGGACTTTTGACGAATTCGTGTGCTTGATTGGTTTCAAGTTTCGGCTTTCGACCCATGCCTTTACAACAAGATTATTGAAGGGCATTGCGTGCTATTGCTGGTATACGTCGACGATGTTTTAGTTACCGGAAGCTCGACGGAGCTAATAGCGCGCACGAAGACTGACTTTTAAGGACGCTTTGAGATGACCGACAGTGGCAAATGTGCATTTGTGCTAAGCATCGAGCTTGTGGACAATGATGATGGCAGTGTGACAATGTGTCAACGGCGATACGTCGATGATATTCTCAAGCGCTTTGGCATGGATGATTGCAAGGCAGTGATAAGTCCAACGGATATAAGCTCAAGACTATTGCCAAGCGATGCCCCGACTAAAGTGAGTGCACCATTTCGTGAGGCGGTAGGGGCGCTGATGCACCTAATGACTGCAACTCGGCCGGACATTGCATTTCTGTTGGATACGTATCAAGGTTCATGGAAATTTCGCATGTCGAGCACTGGGCCGCAGTCAAGCGCATACTACGCTACCTGCAAGGGACCAAGACTCATGGTATTCGTTTTCAGCCTGGCAATAAAGTCGACTTTCGCGGCTATTCCGATGCAGACTGGGCGGGCGACCACTTTGATCGCAAGTCAACTTCTGGATACGCTTTCATCCTTATGGGTGCTCCCATAAGTTGGAAAAGCAAGAAACAGT